>NC_079364.1:20149884-20339884 GCF_021018895.1 Seriola aureovittata | reverse complement strand
CCTCATTAGCTGACATCTCAGTGACCACCAGTCCTCCTGGGGGCCACAAGAAACTTTAAAACAATATCATAAAACACAGCTGACATGTGAAACCATCAGACAGGTGGGCAGTATATCAGGATTCATAACAATAGATATCAATAAATGACACAGCGCTCCAAAGACATGAGACATCTAATAAAAACAATTTACCAGTGATTAGCTTCAAGCACACTAGGGATACACGATTAGTTGGAACACTGATTGTAACACCATGTATTCCACTTAATTAATGAGCAATATACTGTGGCTACATTTCAAATGCTGCTTTACTTTGCATATGTGCCTTCTGAAATAGTAAGGAATTCTACTCTGTCTAAAATATATTTTCCCTTTTTACTTTCTTCATCTTCGTTCCTCCTGTTATCTCTCCTCTCGCCCCTCCTTGCTCTCTGTGAGCCTGAGAACCTCTATTGTTTGTTTGTTGACCTCTGGCGATTTCAGTCCTGCTGAGGTGTGTGTGTGTGTGTGTATGTGTGTGTGTGTGTGTGTGTGTGTGTTTCTATGTGTTCTGTGTTTATCATACAGCCTTCAAGGCCTGTAATTAACTTCAGCTTTGATGCCCCCACCTGCTCATTTCCTGCACACACACAGAAACACATGTGCATTCAAACATGAAGCACATCTCTCTGTTGTTCGTGCAACAAGACACAGTCACACAAATGAATGCACACACACGCACACACACACACACACACACATACCACACACACATTCTCACTCTTCAACACTGAGTCATGCTGTGAGCCTAATTATGTTTTAGTGAAAACACACTTCACATCTCTGAGACCAATATCTGTATGTCCGTGTGTGTGTGTGTGTGTGTGTGTGTGTGTGTGTGTGTGTGTGTGTGTGTGTGTGTGTGTGTGTGTGTGTGTCACTAGTACATTGTACAACTGTTTTTGCCACACCAATACAACTTACACACCTCTCACTGATGTCAAATCAATAAAAGATGTGCAACATACATTCTGACACTCAGGTTCATGAGTAATGGCCACAAGTCAAGCAGATGTAGTCGTGACATTTATTCAATATCTCAAAAACATGGTCATACTCCCCACAACATGGTTTCCATGGCCTCCGTCTTCTTCCACACATACTTCTCTATTTGCCTCAAGCTCATAGAAAAATAATGGAATTCAGTGGAGGCACAAACTCTCAAATTTATTATTGATTTTTGTTGTTATATCTCCATCTTCCTATGTAAGAGGGTGGATATGTTTTTGAGATATTGGATAAATCTCAAGTTACAATGGTAGCCGGGAGTTCTAAAACTGCGTGCGTGTGTGCGTATCACATATCTTTTAACCTGTATGTGGACATTAAAATCGTAAACAAAGGGCTCTATTCCTCAATGAAATCATGTTGACAATGCTAACACACTGATGTTTAGCAAGTATAATGTTCACCTTCTTATTTGCTAATTAGCAAGGAGCACAAAGTACAACTAAGGCTGATGGGAATGTCAGACTGGATCAATTCAACAACCAAACAACAGCTTGTCAGTTGAACAATGGACGTCTCCATGTTAGTCCTCTCATCTTGGCGCTTCAAGGTGATGTGGGAGCTACTTTTACAAACCATATCACCACAACAAAGGCCATTATGACTGCAAGGCATTAGTCTTGAAATGGGAACTTCAGTGTAAGCAGGCAATAGTCAATTTTGGGTGTAAGTGAAATATTTTTGCCTTCCCTTAGTATTCAGGACTGACATTGACAGCCACAGTGGTGATGGTAGAATGGCTTCATACATTTATACCATGTACATGTGTTTGCATGTGTCAGGTAACACATGCAAATCCAACTACATGTCTGCTGACTAATACATGTTCATCTTTCCTCACACTCTAGTTTTTAAAGACTGACAGTGATGTGAAGGGAGCAGCTGGAGGAATAAATTAACATTACAGAAAATAAACAATACTGCACTGCTGTTACTTCCTGTAGTAGCAGTTCTCCACATTTACATCCCTGCAGGGCATTTGTTAGTTATTCTTTAGCTAGACAAATTGACAAGCTCACAGTCCAGTAATTGAGAGAGGAAATACACACAACAGTTAGCACAGCAACAGTCTTCTACTGCTGTCTACGAAACAGTAGGGTGAAGCGTCTCTGTCAGTGGTATAGGACAGTTGAGGGTTAAGAATTATTCATTTCTTTGTCAATGGATAAGCAGATGCTCTTAAGAGCTACATAATCCCATCACTGACTGTGGATGCTGTTTAATATCTACAGCCTGTGGTTTGATTGCAGTTACATGCTGTTTGCCCGGTGAAGTAATAGGAAACCAATGACGGGACCTGTGCCAGTATGGCTAGAATGGACCTGACTGACCTTACAGTTCTGGATGCTTTGCTTTGTGCCAAACGAGACAAGTGTGCTTGTTTTTTTATTTTGTTTTTTCCAGCACACAATCCACTCCAACATACTGTATCTGCATCTACATGATCCATCCCCAGACAACATGCACAGTTATTCACAAAACCACATGTGCAATTGAATCATACTGTAAAAAGTCAGTCCAGAACTCTTGCAATAAATAGAGCAATTATCAGTTATTTACATTATTTCTATTCAAATGATTCTGATACTGTACTGCACATCTCTCAACTACTGGTTTATCTTTGTTCAGTACAACACAAGGCACACCAGACAACACAAATACACACAGTGCAAGAAGTAAAGCGACAATCCTTTCCACTGGAGTAACAGGAGATATTAGAGAGTGCCATTGCTGCTCAACTGATCGTACTCTGATATAATTTACTTTCATGTGGAAATCAAAACTGGACATGAGCTACGTCTTTATGACTGATCTCATTAATCATCTTCCATTTGCTACCAAGCCTCATATACATACTGCATATTGCCCATAGTAATTTACCCTTCATTCACCTTGCAGTCCCTGCACCAGAAATCAGTACACTGGTTTCTCTCACCAGTCTCATTAAATTCACATACATCTGCTTTGCTTTGGCTACAGTAAAGAAAGCAGCCGTGCCATCAAACATCCAGCTGGACAAATATCACAAGCAAATGACATGAAACGGGACAAATCATCACATTGTCCATTTATACTACAGTCAGAATTTCTATATAATTGAGTGATCAGCTAATAATGTGTTTTAAAAAGTCCTGCATAACTCCATGTGCATGAATCCAACAGCCACACAGTGAATTTGGAAGCTTTGGCATCTTACATCATCTTAGCATCTGAGCTACTTTGCACAATAAGCCTTCCACCCATATCTGTGCAGAGGAAACCATTCACAGTGAGGTCAGTGAGGGGAAACTCTTATTTATGAGATTTTATTGTCAGATGTTACTTCAACTGTTGTATTTTCTACCGCTGACATTTTCAAGTACAAACGTCTGCACGCTGTAGTACTCTGAAACCATGAAAGAGCCATGGTGCCATCTAGTGACCAGCTTGGTTGCATTTACTACCGTTTATTTTGAGTCGCTAACAATTATATATATACACACACACACACACACACACACACACACACACACACACACACACACACACACACACACACAAATACAAATGTTATTAACTGTCTATAAAGTCCATGATAAACACACAACTTGAGAGGAACAGAGATATCATGGGTGCTGACATGGACCAGAAACACGTCCTTATTCACCACACTGCCTGCAAACCTCCTAACTTCACAGCAGCCTGCACAGAATGATATTAAACTACTGCGGTACAGGGTGTGTGTCTAGGAGGACTGCTGTCAGTCTCACCGTGTGAAGCAGCGGTGGCAGACATCTCGGGCCAGTCTGTTGGACACACAGCTGGCCAGCGGCTCGGCGGAGTACACCAGCTCTCCTCTCTTGATCCTGGCTGTCGACCGCAAACCGTTACCTTTTCCCGGGCTAACAAAACGCTCCATTCTCGGTGCCATAGTCAGTTTTCCCTCCACGTGAATCGAGCGGTGTTTACATCCGTAATGAACGCACGGGCTGCGTGATGATGTCACAAACACGTACAGAATCTCCGTCGACGTTATATTTTGCGTCTCTGGTACAGATCATTTTTGTGTATGAGTAAATTACAGCGGAAACCGCTTATAGTGATCACGTCGGGCAAATTGATCAATATAAGTGTTTCTAAAGAAACGATTCTGTCCCAAGCTTTTAGATCCATGTAAGCTGTTGATGGGCAAAAGCTCCCAAAAAACCCCAGGATCCTATATTTCCCATAATGCTCCATTAATAACATTTTTCATTATACCCTCAACACCCCCCTCAGTGGCCACTTCTTTCAAACCCCTCACCTTCATTTTTTAGTGTAGGATCTTACATTTTTAAGTCTAAAGCCCAAGTTGTCAAAAAATAACTCTGATGACATCACAATGACACCACCAGGGTTATTTTTTCAAAACTTTGGAAAGCTCCCTCCAGAGTGACACAAGCCATTACACAACTGATCTTTAGTACACTAAACTTCATATATAAAATTGATGGAGTGCCCCTATAAATGTCCCATTATGAAAATATAAGGAGTGAGTATGAGTAAGAAATATTGTTTAAGTTGCAAATTCGACCACTACAAACTGTGTCTTAGTTAAAGACAAAATCTACAATGAGTGTATCATCAATCTGTGACATTAAGTGCATCCCAAGAATTTATCTTAGAGTCACTTTCCCTTAACTTGCCTTAACTTCTTCCTCAGTTGTTTCCTACATTTCCCATTAATGACTTTGGGTTGTATGAGTAGGAAGGGAGAACAAAAGCAAAGACAGTTTGGAAAAAGACCTTGTTGCTATTTTTCTTTGAAAAAACCATGGTTTGATTTGTATTCAAAATCATCAAAACCCTATCCTTGACTGAGGTCTGCTGTTTTATATCTTTCTAAGGCCTCAAGTAGCTCCAGAAGACTATTTTCTCTTCCTCTACCCCAGCAATTTTTAGATCAGTAGCTCTCAGTGACCTCATGACCTCATTTTACCAAGGGCTAATATATTGGATGGATGGCTTAAGTCCAGCACTTACAGTCAGCTCTGCTCACCCCCCCTTGCTCTCTGTCTCTTTCTCCCACACACACAATTGAAGGAATCAATGCTTCAAAGCTTGCTATGATGGAAAAATCATTGAAAAGAACTGATCAATCTCTTGGCACAGGGCCTCACAAATCACACACCTTACAATTAAATCATTTTAAAGACATTTCAGGACCTCCAAAGGATTCATGCACAACCTTCTTGGGAATGTACTCGGATAAAACTGAGGAAGTGGTGATTCAACTTTTGTGATTTCCTCTGTCATATCTAATGTGAATCATTTCTGTTTGATTTTATTTATGTTTACTTTACCTGTAGGGAATTGTGCTGTACAAGGTCCTACACTTTCATTCAGTTTCTGTGCATTGATATGATTGGCCGTGAAGCAGAAAAGTGCAAAATAAGTGTAGTAGTCCAGTCAACCATCTTTCACTTAATTCTTTGACATATTTTTGCTGATATGAAGCTAAACCAGCTTAGTTTTTTGTGCTAGTTTTGAGGTTAAATATTCTTTTGTTGTGGCTAGATTTTTATTCTAATTTCAAGAAAACTTCAGATGTCATATTGCTCACATTACTGGATGATTTTTTTTAAGTCAGAAAATTTAAGTCGTCCACAGAGTAGTCTGTGTTTTAATGGGGTACTTTTTGCAGTGCATGACTGATGTTCCAGTGACAGGTTTTATCAGAAGACAGTCTACGCTCAAAGTGTCCAGGAGTGATGGACTGTAACAGCATGAGACCTCATGAGCAAAACACATGGAGAGAATTTTCCCCAATGGGAAGGACCAGGGCAGACGGCTAAATGAGGTCAAATAAGGAGGCCAACATTCTGGCAGTTTGTGCATTTCAAGGGGGATTTCATCACTGTTGCAGCTCTGTGCTGCAAATGCCTTGTGTTGCATCCAATAGATGTGTTCTACTAGTGAATTCATTATGCATGCTCAAACTGAACCACATTTTGGGTGGTGAGGACTTTGACAACTGTCCCTCTGAATCCTGTATCCCCTTCCCTTTTCATCTTAATTTCATCACTGCCTTTCATCAACGCCCTTATCCCGATTAAGTCTGGGAGTCCTTCCTGTCTCCTGCTAAGTTAACCCTTGATTTTGTCTGTGTCACACTGCAAGGTCTGTGAACGCTAATACCCTTTCCTTCCTGCCTTTTTTTTTCTTTTGATCCGAACTATAATTGCATCCTGTCTGATCACAATACCTGTACCCAGGGGTCACAACTGTATTTACATACAGTCAGGGCTAGGGTTTTGTGTACGCTTTGTACGCTTCTTCTATATATATATATATATGAAACCCTTCTACATCCCTCCCAGTAGTTTTAAACATTGTCCTAAACTAAAATGTTTATATTATGATCAATTTACTGATAAAATATTGTGCATTGATCTGTGATTACTGCTTATTAGTATTGCTATGCCCTGTGTACAAATGGTCACATGCACAGCATTTTCTTCATGAACAAAATAGACATATGTAGACTGTAACCAATAGTTCAAAATAGTTTTAGCAGGATTTTAGAAGATGCTGCTTGAACTGATCTAATGTACTGTACTTGATTTAACCTTTACTGTATTCTATTACGCTCATCCTCGCATCCTTCTGATCTTGGCCAGTCTGTATCCAGCATGTCAGAAACTGAAGTAAGTATTTGTCCGAGTGTCTAACCAGAGAGCAGACCTTGCTGCTCTGAGTCACAGTATCCTCCACTGCACACTGAAGAGCCTCCACTGAGGTACTAGAGTTACTTTTCTGATGTCACTCATAATCAAAATACATGATTAAGCTGTCCTTTTGACAACCCGTACAAATGAAGAATATTTTATGTCAGTAAAAAACTAATTTGGATGACATACTGACGATATGATAGAATCACGTGATCTGTGAAGGTAAACAAAGTATTTTGTTTTGTTTGTTTGTTTGTTTTTGCTTAATTATGTTATGTAACTAAATGTATTGCCACATGACTGAGACAGTCATATCCATAGTGTGACTTACACACAGCCCGTACCAGTACACTGAAGCTCTGCAAAGCAAAAGTGGGAAAGTTTTCACAACAGCTTCATAATTTTCTAAATACAAAGTTCAACTCATTATCTTCTATTTGTATGAACAAGGACACGTCAGTATTGTTGCAGGGGAGACAGAAGGGAGGCTCACAAACAACTTTTTTCAATGGCTTTAACAGGAGACATAACAGGGGAAAAACCTCATCTCCTTATAACAATCTATAAGAACAAAGTGAAAAGAATTCAGCAAACAATTAATAAAACACCTTTCATCAGGCTGATAACAGTGGTACACAGTACTGATTCACACAAAAATCATTTTCATTCATTCATTTCTAATGTTCTGCTAAAAACCAATTAGGGAAAACAAATGAAAACATATCCTGTGCCTTCAGATGAAAGAAACACAAACCATCTGTGTGTGAAGATGACATTACTGACAGCAGCAACACAAACTCACCAGTTTCAAATCATCATTAGGGACCGATGAGTGAAAATAAATGGAAATAAACAACATATATCGATGAGCCAGATAATGGTATTCAGGAGAGTTAGGTTATAAAATAAGAAATCAAATTCTCTGTCAAAGCCTCCTTAAGAACAATGGTGATATAAGAAATGAGCAACATATCTGATGTGTGATGACAACAATCCAGCTCAGAAAACAAAAGATGCATTTCTTTTTTTCTTTACCACTTTGACTTGACATCCTTAGTATTATAAATAATTAAAACCATCTAAAGAGTAAATTTGAGGTTTTCTGAAAGATAGTCATCTGAACCAGCCAGACGACATGTGCAAATAAAAACAAGACTCAATCTACTATTCGTTATGTCCTGGGAAAACCTCATATCTCAAATGAATTTTCAGGTTCTGAGTGACACAGCATAAGAGAAAGATAATACTGTTTTATCCTAATCCGTTAAAATGCATAGGTAAGACACTTGAATCTTTCCTTTCTTTCTTTCTTTCTTTCCTTGCTGACAATTAAGATCTTTTTAAGATATGTGGTTTTTCTAGGGCATTTTTTATCGCATCCACTACAACAACAAATGAAAGGAAAAATAAAGAACAGGAAACCAAACATTACAATATGTTGCAATAACATAAAAACTATGGATGTCTAACTGGGCAAAAAGTGAGGTTAAGCAGTAAAATGCCCCCACTAAGACTAAAATCTGTTTTCAAACAATTAGAAGTAAGAGTTAAAAGACATTTAAAAGGCTGCTCTCATGGATAAAGTGTAAGCCTTTTTTCAGACCAAACCTTTCCCTGTTTGATAAGGAAATAACTTCTCCACACAAAGAAAGGTTATTTTTTTCTAACCAGGGCTCAAATTTCAGCAAATGTAAACACATTAGACGTACTATATGCTTAACAATAATGGCAAATGTTTTCGAGATGAGTCTTTAAAAAGACCAAGTGGTGGCAAAACCTTTCTAAGTACCAAAAATCTATTTTGAAAAAAAAAAAACAAATTTGACATTGAAAGTATTGACAGTCACAAACTAAGGATGGTGCCCAGAATCCCCCAAAACAGCAAACACACAGAGCTGGACTGACAGCACTTTAAATGATCAATCAATATCAAGGCGGTATTGATGAAGTGCACTGAATAAGTATAGTTTCCAACATTTGTATATCTCTCATTAATCAGTTATTGTTTTTTTCTTACTGAAATATTCCATACTTACAATTGGGTATTTTCTGTTAACCGATCTGTGCATAACTAATGTTCACTGACATGAACCTTTCACACTTTACCTGAAAACAGTGGATATTTGTTCAAATCAAATCAAATCATGTAAAAGATATGTTTAGTTGAGGACAAACAGAACCACGTGTGTTGAAATATTGTAATATAAAATTGTACCAGTCTCATGTGCAACATGTTAAACATTCTTCTGACAATATATACAAAGGTGCACTGTGTTCCTGTACATGTTGCATATGCTACAAAAAGCTAAAATTAGCTCATTGAAACCCATAAACAGATACTTTTACTCTTCAATGGCAGCCACATGAGCTTGCTGCAAGTCCATTGTCGGTAGTTACACAGAAAAGGGCAGCTACAGGACATTCATGTCAAATGTGTGCAGGGGGAAAGTACATATGGAGTAAAGCTGTACAGCTGCTTAAGAGTTCTTCAGCAACTAATTATCACATTACTTAACATCACAATTGTTACATGCAATGAAATTGTGTAACTTTCCCCCATGGGACATATTTGATGTGCCTGTTTGTCCATTAGCAGCTCAGTTTTGATAAATACCAAAATAACTCTTTCAATCTCTTATCTGACAATATACTGTATAAATGCCCCACAGATGACACAAAGCAAAGTTTAACAATGAACCCCAAACATTCATTCAAAGGTTTAAGACATGATTAAGACATAATGATTTCAATCCAAATAGAGGACCACAGAATGGTAAGCTCATTTTAAAATGTCATTTGTGATTTAAAAAAGTCAACAATAAAAGCAACACCAGTGGTTGCAGCAGTTTGTAAAATACCCATTGGGCCACTTCCCATTTGTGCAGTGCGTGGAGAGAGCATCCCTGTGCCCCCAGTTAACAAACTATACATTATATATTTCTTTTTTTTCTTTTTTATTTCTGTGGATTGCAGCTGTTATTATCTTGATCTTATTCTTAACTGAGATGACTTACATCTTTGGAGTCCAGTGTGAGTCAGTGAGGGTTTGTTTTCAGTCATAGCTGATTTACTTAACAGTGACTTTTGAAACTTGCTGACAGTGAACGTGCATATGGAGACAGCTCTTAGCTCGTTCAATAACAGCATTTCATCACATCAAAGTTTTAAACCTAGTTTGAGATTTAATGACGTATTTAATCTGGACAGAGGTGAGAAGGTTATAGGTGACTTCTTCCTCTTCTGCTCTTTATCTTTCAAACTAGGGTTGTAAAGGGACATCTGATCTATGACTTTTTGTCTCAGTGAACCCTGGAATTTTATCTGGATAATCATTTAACCAATTAGGCAGCATAATGGCCACAAACTCCACATGGCGGCAGGGACTGTAGCAGTTTCCTGGCACTATTACCTCGGAAAACATTGTCCCAGGAAGTAGCAGGAACTGCTGGAAACTACAGCGATAAACGGTAAGGCCAAGGGCTCCACAATGCTGACAAACTGTTTACTGCTATGACGCGGGGGCAAACCAGTGTTGGAGATGAGCTATCCCGCGCTGTATCTGGCCAATGTAGAAGTCTGCATTTCTGGAGAAGTCCTGACAGACGGAGGAGTGGGCATCTCCAAGAGCACAGTAAAGGGCGGTGCCACCCACACTGATCACTACAGTAACCAGACAAAGCAGGAAGAGAAGCAGGCAGGAGTCCCCACCGCCAACATCTACGGAGAAAGAGAGAGAGGGAGAGACAGAGGGAGTTGGAGGGAGGGTACACGGGGTCAGAATAATTTTGTGTACTGGGGAAGTGAGAATTTATCAACTATTTTGACCAGTGTGAAAATGGATTTGTACATTTGGTGTAGGTTAATCCTGCCATAGTGAGTTGGTTTACTAGTTCTGTGTATAAGGGGGGTTTGTATCTCTGAATCGTAGACAATAAACACACACACACCCTGCTCATAGTCATCTCCAGGAACTTTGAAGTGGACTCGTCTTTTGGCAGTGGGTTTGTCAGGCCGGGGCTCTGAACTGGGAGGCATGCTCACATCGTCCACACACACACTCCGCTTCTTCAATATGGACACCAGGCCAGAAGCAGGAGACATCTGCAAAGAAAAATAAAAAAAAGAGTTGAAGACTTGTTGAGAACTACAGACACACATATTAACATACACACAATTTCTATTTACAACAAATACAATTTAATCTATTCATCTTCACGGACAAGGGTGCACCTCCAGATGTCCACCAGGTGTCAGTACACCACATAACCAGCAGTACTGAACTTTAACCCTTACTTTCAATGCCACCTCCCATAGATTTACTATCACACAGTACCAGGCAACACTTTCCCATGATAGCAGTTATGCACATTTGACCATGATCATCCGACGCTTATTGCAAAAGTTTAAAATACAAATTACAGTAACAAATGACCTTTGGTCAAGTGGTGGCAGACATTTCGCAATACTTCTGTTTATTGTTACATCATGTAGTAATAATATCGTCATCCACCTGCTGCCTCTTGATTCCAAGTATTACAGCTACCACGGCTTATAGAATATTTCCCTAACTGCTCTACATCCTGTATTTGATAAAAGCAGGCCACTTCTCTAGTTGCCACTGTACCAGCTCTTTTCTGTCTCTGCCATCTCTCTGCAGCTATCTCTCTTTCATTTATGTCTCTTCCCGTTCTTCTCTTTCACATTTAAGATTTTGATTTAACTTTGAAATTATGAAAAGTAAAGACACCATCAATAATAAATCTGAAAAAAATAATAAAATAGACTCTTTTTTTATCCCCACTGGAGACAGATATGAAACCAAATTCAGGAATCCATCCATACTTACAGTGGTTACATCAGAATAACAACACAACAATCCTGCTAAATGCCAACATTGCAAGTGCATGACACACTGCACAACACTTTCTATTCTCCTACTTTTCTTTCATAGTCTAATTCTCTCAGTATACAAGAGTTAAATGTCATATTGCCTTCCATATCCGCGAAACAAATCCATCATCTGAGACTCACAGTAATGGCTAGGTAATATCATTAGGTCTGCTACAACAGGGCACTGTGTTGTCCATTATAAAGGGCCTGGATGGGCAGTTACAGTCAAACAGAAACCTTGAAATGGTCGTCAACTCGCAGTTTGAAGTTTTTGAACATTTTTAACTGTGTTTGTGGTTCTACCAGTGTGTTTTTCTTGAGTTCAAGAGTGATTACATTCATGCTTAGGTTGAAAGGAAAACAAAATGTGACAAATCGTGCCAGGTTAAATACATATCTGTACATATAATCTTAACTCTACATACCTACATCAGCATTCATGCAAATCAGTCAACAAATGGCCAAAAATACTCAACAAATTAAATCCATGGAACATAACTTTCCCTTAATTATCAACAGAAAAGCGCACCTCCTCTACAGTGATGAGTTTAGCCAAGTCGTCCAGTGAGGCAGCTTCTCTAATGATGTCAGCTTGCTCTACTTCGTACTCCTCCTCCTCTTCCTCCTCACGCTGCTCCTGTTGCTTTATATGAGCCTCCTGAGGAAGGTAGGCCTCCTGGTTCAGGCAGGTTTTAGCACTCTCCTGCAGCGATTGTGGAATGCAGTTATAACTTAAATATTTATATACAGTTGTGAAGACAGTAATCCGATTTGTTTCTCTACTCTGGTGGGTTGTAATCTGGAACAGAGGAAGTGATTTTACATTTCCAGCAATGGTTTATTAATATAAATACAGGAAGTGAGTAGTTAGCATGAGCTGCAATAGCCACCATCACTTCAGAAACCTAGAGAAACGAAAAACCTCAACTGAGGAAAACAAATATGAAACTGATCCTGCTACTGCTGACAGTTTAACTTTAAGTGATCTCAGGAAAGTGTAAAATCACTCCCAAAACAAACAAACTAGGACCTCACAGATAACATAAATGACAGACATTACTTTAAACTATTTATTTTTTTATATTTACTATTACTAGTTTTGGTATTTATCATTTTATATTTCAAAGCTAAATTATTAGTATCTTAAGTAGCCAACACATTTGGATATATTGGATATATACCTGTGTCTCCTCATGTAGTTCCCGGTGCAGCTGTTGTGCCCCCACCTCTGCCCCACTGACCAGGGTCTCCACTGGCAGAGCTTTCCTACAAAAAGCAGAGTCTCTTTCCTTCTGCTTTTCCTCTTCTTCTTCCTCTCCCTCATCTTCCATTTCTAAAGCCTCTGCTGCCTCCTCCACGTCCCTCTCCTCTTCTTCCCTTTTTGCCTCCTTTCCCTCTGCTGGACCTAAATCTCCTCCCTGCTGCTCTGCAGGCTTGGACTGATCCATTTCTCCAGCTGTAGAGGGGTGCAGACCATTTCCTATGGCTGAAATGGTATGTCCTACCCCTCCCTCTGCCTCTCTTCCCTCTCTGTTGCTGCGGTGCTTGTCAGTCAGCTGAGATCCATGGAAACCATCCCTCACGTCTAATTCCCTGTCTGGGTCATCCCCGTCCTTTTCTAAGGTCTCAGGGGAAATGAGCCTATCAGCCAAATTAATGGAGGGTATGACTGGATCACTGCTCTGAGAGCGGGAGGAGTCTTTGGCTCTCTGCTCTATCCCTCCGTCAACCTGATGGGCTGGATGAAAAAAAAAAAAATAGAGAGTAGAGTGGGTTTTGGTGGGGTGGGGTGGGGTGTGGAGTGTGGTAGAAATAGTGGTAGATATTAAGAAGGACATACAGAAAAAAAAACAGAGAAAGGTTTTAAGCAGAAAATAAAGACAGTTGATGAATTAAAACAGCTGTACGTAAGACCAGGGTGAAAGTGTTTAGTCCGCGTGGGCCAGTCTTTTCTACTAGAATCATAATAAATGCTCTACACTGACAGTGATTTTCTTACTACAAGCAGGGAGAACTGCTCTAAAATATAAACACACATGGGTCATTGTGATCTTCAATAGACTGATATAAACCTTTTCCATGTATTCACTGAGACATGAGTATGAAGCATGTAGGATTTTCCTAAAAGATGAACTGCTTACTGGAAGAAAAAAAAGCACCAGTCTCTCCTTGGTTCATTAATTAGTAGAATACCAAACCAGGTGCCTTTAGTGACAAACACATACACACAGTATGAAATAAAACTGCCCTAATGTCTGATCAATATAACGGCCACTGAAGACATACAAAATGTCCAAAGGTTAAAATTCTCATGGCTTAAGTAACAGCTCTCGTCAGCATACCAGTGGTTTTGCATTCAACAACAAACTGCACATGAATTACATCATAACCAACCACTTTACAAAGTATTGCACAGGGCAAAGGTCAAAGCTTATTGCTGACCTGAGGACTGATTACTAACTTTCTCCAAAACTTTCAACTGAATCAAGAGATGCAGAAGTTCTTTGTCCTTTCAGCTGAAAGCTCTGAAAAAGCTAGTAGGTGGACCTTAACTTAGGACATTCCTAGTTTGGTTTGGTTGGCTGCAATGTAAAATGTAAGTGGTTTGTAATCAATGTAGTAAACATGCAAAATCACCAACAGTACTCTCTGACATAAACACACCC
Organism: Seriola aureovittata; assembly: GCF_021018895.1. Taxonomy (NCBI): domain Eukaryota; kingdom Metazoa; phylum Chordata; class Actinopteri; order Carangiformes; family Carangidae; genus Seriola; species Seriola aureovittata. The sequence goes on along the minus strand of NC_079364.1, from coordinate 20,325,591 downwards.
ACTCTGTCACAAACTCACTCACTCACCTAAAGTACATGAAGCCGGTGCACCACCTTCTTCGAGTGTAGGCCTCAAAAAGTCCAGAGATTCACACTGTACATACACACAAATACACAAAGAAATAAATATCTGCAGAAATACACAACAAAATGTATATACACTGTATGCTTTAGTAATGTGTAAGTTATACATTACTGGAGAACATGAAAGGTCATTTACACATTAGATGTACACTATAAATAATTGAAATAGATATTTTACATGTAACATGTTAATATGGCATCAGTGAGTCACTTGAAAAGCAAACCACACAGTCATTCTGCCACACACACACACACACACACACACACACACACACACACACACACACACACACACACACAAAATGATGAATGATGAACATCTTACCACAGCATCTCTAGCCCTTGGTCTATGAACAGAAGAGAGAAAGAGAGACAGAGTGAGAGGTCTGTTCTTGGTTTTAGTAAATGAAGACGTGAAAGATGGGTGACCGTTCTCTACTCTCCCAATCTAATATTAGCCCAAACACATTTCCCTGGCTATTACAAAGTGTGTGTGTGTGTGTGTGTGTGTGTGTGTGTGTGTGTTACGTGAGGTGAAACCCTAGTAGTGTGATGGCTCAAGTGTCTGAAAGTGTACCAGCCGCAGAGGGCCATATGTTTTAACTATCACTGCAGTGCTCACCACTCACAAAGATATACATGCTAACAGTCATATAAACAGATACATACACACTGACGCCACCTGTCTGGGAGCATAAAGAATGTGCAGGTGTGTATGATGTGAAAGTATGTGTGTCCGGCAGGTATGATACATTGAGGACTTATTAAATATTGAAAAATGCCAAGGTGGGCTTCATTTGACTAATTTGTTACACTTGCATGGGTACACCCAACAACAGACGCACATAAAACACTCATCCCCAAACAATACACACAAATTCTCTATTATAGACACACAGTAGAATATAGTAATATGTTAATTAATTAATTAATCATTCTGTTGTGAAATCAACATTTTCTGGAATATTGCAACAACTTGTGAACATGTCACCTTACAGTAAACAAGTATATTTCCCAAAGTGTTGGATTACTATGTAAACCCACAAACTATTTTAAAGTCAACTTGATTTCAACAGAACAATAGATATCACATATTGCAAGTTCCTCTTGATGCTCTGAGAGCAATCTTGAGACCATAAAGGCAGAACAGACAGACAGACAGACAGACAGACAGACAGACAGACAGACAGACAGACAGACAGGCAGGCAGGCAGGCAGGCAGGCTGGCAGGCAGGCAGGCAGGCAGGCAGGCAGGCACACAGACACGCACGCAGACTGACCGACTGTGCGTCTGGCAGATATGTTTAAGAGTGTCCAGATGTTGGGTTGCCAGGTCGGAGGAAGTCATTTTAGACTGACTCTCTGAGAGAGATGGAGAGACACACAGATACACAGACTGTAAAGAGCATGGTCATAACTGTGAGGAAGCCTCTAAGAGCCTAAATGTTTCCTGAAGGAATTTGCATTATATGATCACTGAAACCATACTAAATATACATTGGAGTCCAATAGAGGAGAAACACATACTGTGGAGCAGTTTTATACTTGATGACAATGACAAGGATGACATTCAGTAATATGTTAAGTAACCCCTAAGTCTCAATTAAATAGTTTCTATTTAGTTTATTAGTTTAAACCCTGCTGGTTAAGAGAGTATCCAGAGGAAGAAAGAATATAAAGGTTAATCATATTAAATTTATATTATGAATATTACAGAAAGTGTACACTACATTTGTAAATGTGTGCATCTGATGTACGTGTTCTGTGTGTTACCCCACTGCTCCTGTAGTGTATTCAGGTTGTCCAAAACTCTCTGGTGATAGAGTCTCTCTAATTGGATGCACCATAATGCCCGATGGTCTAAACATCACAGGTTAAGGAACACAGAACTAAATAAACACACACACACACACACGATACAAAATGAGACACAAATGAATGCCAAATGTGAAGAAATTCCCTCAAGGCGTTACCAAGACATCACGTTCACGATAATGGGACGTACAGATCGACAACCCGAAGAAAAATTTAAAAATAATAAAAAAAGGTGAGACTGGAAAAATAGGAGGACAAAGAGATTCAAAATAAGGAGGAGTCGACGAAATCTAGTCAGGGAGAAAGGATGTAGTGTCTCATGTTTATGGATACGAGCAGCCAAAACACAATCCTTCTTTGAAATGGCTCAATGCTTTCTCTCTCTCTCTCTCTCTCTCTAACTAACTCTCTATACATACATTACATAGCTAAGCTAGCTTTCCCTTCCCTTTGATTCTTTCATTTCTTCCCTCCCACTGTTTCTCTTCCCTCTGATTAAACCTCTGTCAAATATCAGATTCTTTCTCATACTTGCTCTGCTGCCTTTCCTCTTCCCATTCATGCATCCCTGTCCCCTCCTCCTACTACGTTTTACACTTTGAGAGTGTAAGTGTTTGAGTGAATTTGTATGAGAGTATCTCATTTTGTGTGAGTCTGTAAATTATGCATGTACTATACAGTGACATTTCTATTTAAAAAAAGAAGGTTTTGGGTCTACATATTGAACCATAAGAAAAAATACTGATAAGTGATAAAACCTGTTTTGATTTTTCCCTGTATAACTTTCTGTAATTCTACTAAAATCTACTGTCTCTTCCTCGCTTCCTTTTCTCCTTCTGTGCAGTGTTTCCTCTTTTCCCCTTTTCTTTTCCACTCTTTTCTTCTCTGTCTATTCTATGTCTTGCTCTCTTTCTGCGTGAAATAACACAGATTAAAAAACATACTCTAGTAGTAAATAGCCAAAACAGGAAAATACTTGCATGGACAAGTAGCATGGTGAATGCACAGGAAATAAGTGCATGACACTCTTTGCACAAATTAAAATAAAAGCTGCCCTTCCCCCCGACACAGACACACACACACACAGGGTGATAAGGATACAGTCTTCCTGAAGGACAAAAGCCTCGGCAATCTGCAAAGAGACAGAGAGATTAAAAACTTAAATAAAATGCATGCTTACATCATTTATAACCAAAAACTATCTTTTTATCACATCAGTTACGTCACAAAAGCTATCAGGGGACCTGTGGCTAAAGAGGGGTTTAAAACCAGACTGAGACTATTCCTCACGTGGGTCCTGAGCAGGACACAGGATTAGTCAAATAAAGATAGGATCTGACCAAATATGGGAAAACAGGCAGAAAATACACCAATATAGAGCATCAAAATACCATACTAAACAAAGCTGTAATATAGTTACTGTACTGCTACAGCCGCAATAACTTCATAATCCAATCTCAGAAACAATACAACAGTTAAGCAAGTCCACTGCATTAAGGAGAGACTGAAAATGAGAGTGAAAAGAAAGACAGACAGAAAATGAGACACTGTGGTCGACACTCTACCTTTCTTCAGCAAGTGTTGCTGTCATGCTGCTCAGCTGATCACAGAACAAGAGAAGTGTGTGTGTGTGTGTGTGAGAGAGAGGGAGGGATGCAGAGAGAGAGAGAGAGAGAGCGAGAGAGCGAGATAGAGAGAGAGAGAGAGAGAAGAGGAAGGGAGGGCACATAAGGCTCTTGTATTTCTAATAAAGTGAGGGGCGGTGCAACGTCTGAATGACCTCTCTAGGTAACTACTGTACTGACATGGTCCAGATAAAGTTGGAAAGAAGAGTTAAAATCTGTTGTTTTTTTTTATATAGTTATAAATCAGTTATATCACATATATCCACAAAAAGTAAAGTCCAATTTTAAGATTCAGGAACTTTTTTTCCTCAAGAACATGACAACCAAGATTATGCAAATGTGAAAATAAATATCCATTTACTTATGAAAATGTATTTTCCCCGTAATATTGTTGAGAATGTTTCTGATTTTGGCACCTTATGTGTGTGGCCCTTTAAACTCAATATAATGAATAAGATTGATTAAACTACGTGTAATGCATTAATTTTTTTCATTTTTCTGGATAAAATATGCCCTCAATAGTCTCAAGTCAGTCCTCAAGTCTGAACAATTTGTCCTTTCTTTGCTCCTCCTCGCTGGGTTTCTCTCCAGCCATTCATATTCATGCAAATGGTGCTGGCTTTGAAAACTCTAGTCATTTGCCCCTCCTCTCCCACTTTACCAAAACTAGTTTTTAGTTTATTCTAACAACCAAAATAGCTTAATGCACAATTATATAGAGATTTTAAACTAAAAATAGTAATACATAAATTCAATTCCATTTTTTAACCTGGCCGTTAGTGTTGTATTGTAATATATACTTACAGGTGAGCATATCATTAGTGTAACATATTCACCATTGTCAATGTAGTGACTGTGGACCTGCCCATGAATGCCCTTTATGAACCTTTATAATCAGAGTTCAAATGGGGCAAGTAAATACAAGCTTCAAACTGTGCTTTTTGAACATCTGAATGACTTATCAATCGAATTAGTCACGTCTCTTCCAAACAAGAAACACAAGAGCAGAATGCATGAACACAGTCATCACAATCTGAGTTGTTGCGATATAGGTTTGCAGCGTAAAAGACCGTCTTAAAAGGGTATTGGATTACTGATCTTTAATAAGACCTCCAAATTGAAAGTGTCATTGAAAGTGCTGCTTCTTAGAAACCTTTTCCCCATACACTACCATTACCATAATAGAGAAGTTACGACCTGACTGAGAAATCATTGGCTACAATATTTCCAAAAAGGTTTGTTAAAAAATAGTTGAATGCACAGTCATGTGTCACAGTATAAAATAAATATATAAATAAATCACTCGACACTTCCCCTCTCTCTTTTTCACACACACACACACACACACACACACACACACACACACACACACACACACACACACACACACACACACACACACACACACACACACACACACACACACACCTGTTTGCCTGGAAGTAAGCATAGCTCAGGTGAGCCATTTATAAATCAAACTGACAGAAATATTTGCACACCATATAACATACATGTCCAGTCATGCAGGCCTGTGTGTGAGAGAGAAACAAGCACAGAAGACAGAGTGTGGTTTTTTATGTACTGTGCATGTGTCTCATTGTATGTGTGTTATGTGTGCATGTCAGTGTTTGTAGCACAGGCACTGAGGACACCCATGCCTTAGGGTACAAAGTGCCATTCGGATTACAGGGTTGAGTGGATGATGGTGATTTAATAACTAGTGTGAGATCAAGAGTTTAAAGAGACTGAAACGTCAAAAAGACACCAAGAAACTACTTTTAGAAACCTTTAAAGAGAAGAGTGTTTTCAAATATGTGAGTGGTGGGGCTACACAGCTCAAAGTATCTGTCATATGCCACATATAAGACAGGTGGGTTACCTGGTGAAGGTAATGTGGAAAGTGAGTGTCATCTCCTCTTTGTGCTAACTGCTCAAGAGACTCCAGCAGAGCAGGCCTTGGAATAGGCCCAGTAGCGCAGGTGGAGACTGAGAAAGAAGTGGGCACTGGCATGGAAGTAATGTGTTCCCAATTTGAGGTTATAGGTCCTGTGGTAGAAGTGGATTCTGTTCCAGTAGTCGTAGGCCCTGTGGTGGAGGCAAGGGGTCCTGTTGTTAGACTCATGGGAGTGGAAGCAACAGAACTGTTGAGCCTTGTGGTGCAAGCAGTTACTGTAAATGTCTCTGCAGTTGAGGTGATAGGTCCTGTATATGAACTGGCAAGCCCATGACTGAAGATGGGCTCTGTAGACGAGGTAAAATGTTCTGTAGCGGAGTCAGTATTTTTTGCTATCCTGTCTGTAGCTTCTGTGATACATGTAGGCCCAGTGGGGCTGGTGGACCTTACATCTGAGGTTACAGTTAGTGTAGCAGAATCTATAGGCCCTGTGGTGAAGGCAACTGATCCAGTGTTGGACATATGAGAGTCCACTTTGACATCACTCTGACTGAATTCCACAGGACTGATGGGATGTGCAGTTTCTGGACTGATCCCTGGAACGACAGGGGAGGTAGGCTCTGGACTGGTTCCAGGGCTGAAAGGATATGGAGTCTCCAACAGACTGCCTACAAAGGGAAAAAACAGTGGCAACCAAAAAAAGAGATGAGAAAGACAGAGAATGACTAGGGCACAGTGAACCTGCTGAAACAAGATGACTTACAAACATACAGATGTGACTATGGGAATGGTGCTGAGCAATGTATAAGTCTGTAAAAGTAAAAGTGTGAAGACCTGAGCTCTATAAAATGACTTTGTTTGGTTTTGACAAACACTGACAATTACTGACAATTGTTACAAATAACAATATCAGGGTAGTGCCAAAGACTTTGTGTGTGTCTTTGTGTTTCCAGTCTATGATTTTTCTGATCTCCTCTACTACTTCATTGCTGTGTGGTCCTCTCATCTCTCTCCTCAAATTCCTTTTCTCCCTTTCATGCCACACAAAGCCTCCATCCATCTTATTGGTCCCATTTCACTCTCTAGATGTTCTTTTTCAGTGATGTGATCAGAAACCCGAGACAGCCTGACCTCAATCTAAAATGCTGATCGATTAAAAAACACACACAAAAGGCATTATAACTGTCACTAAGCCGGACTGACCACAGTGCTAGCCTTCACTGTCGTTTCTTGAACTATCACACTATCAAACTAATTTTCTGAATAATTATTTAGTTAATATTTGTGAAAAAGTGTCTGCAATAGTTAAAAATCCCAGGCAAACAATTTCCATACTACATTTGTTGGAGGATTAGAATTTTTGTTGTTTAACCTCAAATAAGACGTAAATTATGTACAACTCATTGCACAGTAAAAAAAACAATATTAAAGTAAGAAGCAAAAAATTGAAACAACACTGTGTGATGGTGTACGTCCATATACTATAATATCATTATATGGACATACAACACACAGTGTTGTTTCAAATTCTCTTTCAATATATATGTATGTATGTTTCCTACCAGTTTCTGAATACGAAGAATCGGTCATGGGAGTGTCTGGAGACTGGCAGCGTATTAGACCGCTTAATTCCTCTGAGTCCTCCACTTCTTCTTCTTCTTTCATTACCTCATCAATGTCTTCTACTTGATCCTCCTCTCTGCCTCGTCCTGTGTATCCCTCCTTCCCCTGTTCCCCCTCCTCGTCCTTCCCGTTATTGTTGGAAGAGGTTTTTTGGATGAGCCTGCGTCCCGCCCCCTCTTCATCTTGTGAAGGAGAAAGACTTTGACTCTGTGCAAGTGAGTTCGTCTCATTGAGGTTTCGAGTTTGGGCAGTGAGAGCTTCAGGGTTGGGTAGGTTATCACAGAGGTCAACCCCACCCACAGGAACGTGTGACATTACTCTGCCCTCCCTCTCAAACTGACCTGGAGATCAAAGAAATAATGTATTAAAATAAATAATTAGTTTAAATTACAATAGAGATAAAGTAAGAAATTAAACTGAATTCCTATACAGCATGAATGTCATTTCATTGGACCCCATATTTATAGGCAACACAGTCAACTGCAACTTGAGACAAACCAACCACAGCATAGAAAAAAAAAAAACAGCCATTCTCATTCTCCAGAGCTTTACTTTCACTGTAACTCACATCCAATCAGAGTTTATATTGTGGTTTTGATGTTGCTGTTCTTAAATATGTTGAGCTTATATTTTATATATGAAATATATATTTTAGAGAAATTTGAACGCTCACCACCATGATCCATTGGGCTTCACTCTCACAATGTCTGACCTTTCAACCCTGAAGGTCAGTGCCACCTGTTAGACAAGCCCTTCTTCAAGCCTGAGACAAAACACAGATACGAAACAAGTTTAACATCATTCCCAAGCTGTCAAACAAACCCTAGGGCTTAAAGAACGCAAACAAGCGTATTCATGTACATGGTGATTAGAGATTGTTTGGACTTCAAAACACTTTCACTAACTCTTAAGACACAAACCTGCATATTATAGAAAAATACCTGAAAACTGTACAAGTCCTAAACATCATCTACTTGCCAACAAGGTTAAAACTCAAAGAGCAAGTTATATGTCAAGAATGAGAATGAAAATTTGAGAGAACAGCTTTTGCATCACCAGTAAAACAACAACTAAGACTTTAGATATTAAGTACAGTGAGAAAGACTGAGATACAAAAAAAAGGTAGACAACGACAGTAAGACACTTACGAGAAAGATTTATGACATGGAGACTGCAGTGTCAGCGTAAACCCAGTGTAGAAAAGAAAAAGTAAAATACCTATGGGAGACAAGCATGGCAATATATACATTAACAAATTATATACTGTCTACCCGTATTTACATACATGAGGCAGACAAAATATTATAACCAACAATACAGTGTAATCCAAAACAACACTACAAACCTCAAAAATTATTACATAATTAAATCAACACTTCTCTGACAGTGAAAAATAAATTCTCAAAGACAGGATTTATGCAGGTTTGTTGTTTGCAATAGATTGTGCAGGTGTACAAAGATAAAAAAGTGTACACTGTAAACCAGTATTGTGCAATAATATGCTTTTTCATTTTAGTGCCACACTTCAGTTGGCTCAGCAACAAACTGAACACAAAATCTGACATTGCAAAAAACCTGTTTTTTGACAAAGTTTTGTCATGTTGTGAATATAAATAACTGCATCTCCTGCAAATGAGACTGCTGCCAGTGCCTTAACTTTTCTGTCTAACATTTGAATCATGTGCAAACTCCTTCCAATCAGTGTCTGGACCTATGCAATTTAAACACACACAGTCTGCATTCAGGTCTGTGAGACAACAATTATTTAGGGAATGTAATTTGACATATTGCAGTCTGCAGTCAAAAGTACTTCCCATTTTCAACATACACATCTTACAGTACCCTCATAGGTAATCCTATGACAACAGCGATTTAACATACAAAACAGTTTTTTATAGATTTTGGTGATATTTTGAAGCCACAAGATGGTGAAATCTAAATCCTGCACAAACAAACACAGCCCGGCTAATGAAAGCCTATCTCAGAGGAATAATGCAGTCCTGGTTTCCTGCAGCACTGTGCTAATTGTTCTTCCTGTAACCCTGTGTTGCCCTGAGAGAGACTCTGACCAAACATTTAGAAAGAAAAAAAGAAAGCCAGGACAATTGCACCTTGCACAATTTTGGTTCTTTGTGTCCATTTTATTATTAAGGCCCTTAGTGACATTTGCACATAAAATATGGTAATAGACAAGTGTCCCAGAGAAATGCCTTGGTAGATGAATCCATGAACAAAATCAGCCCTGAGACCTGCTGTCTCCAAAGGGGAGTGAGGGAATACATAATCATCTTGCTATTAGGTTGCATAAGATCTATATATTTAAACAGCACCTACTGGATACATGCTATACCCCACTGGGGAGCAAAGTCTGCTTTCTTTGATATTAACATGCCTCTGAGATCAGACTAGAACCAAGTAGAGGCTATTTTGGGGTCCAATTACACCAAGCTGAATGTCCCTCTGGAAGTTAAAACAGTCCCAGACTATGACAAACACCCTTGACATTAAGGCTTATGCAAGAACAACCTCCAGATTACACACACACACACACACACACACACACACACACAAACACACACAGGTGTCACTGTACCTACCAGACATCTTTATTATGCTTTGTAGAGTTTTTTTTTTTAATCTACAGTTTAATTTCCTCTCCCACAGAGCCATCTGTCCATACAACCATCTATCACCTCCTCTTTTTGTCTGTGCCCTCCTCCAGAGGCGACCATGAATAATGAAACACATGAGAGTGGACAAACGAAGAAGGGAATTCAGCCAAAAGGACAAACACAAAGGTGGAAGAAACAGACCCTGTCCTGTGAGAGGCCACTGTTAAGATTTGAGACAGACAGCAGAGCCACAGACAGGAACATAGCTTAAAACAACATGAAACCTACTAACATATTCTGTGAGACAGACAGAGTACCAGGTCATGTTTACATTGTGATCTTGTATAAATTACTTAAATATCACAAAAGAAAATCTGGCAAGCCAGCAAACGAGACGTAAAATATATGCAGTGATGGCACCTTAGTCATTCAGAGATGTGGGGGGGTTAGTGTTGGCTGGACATCAGTTCAGGCCAGAAAGTCTCCAGCTAAATTACAATGTGTGTACTAACTAGGAAAGTTTGACTCGCCGCTATGCCTATATATATTTAACGTCACCTGGGCAAGTTATCCACTCTAGGTCAAAACACCGCAAATGACAGTCAGTGACGGCAGACTGCGTCTGTCATTTCCCCTGTAATATAACTTACACAGATGCAGCTAACACTAATTGCTTGGTGACGTTAGTTGTCTCATTAACCGAGCTAGATTTGGTTTTTAATAAAAAGCTAATTAGCCTGACTCGCCTTAACTGTAATAACACTTGAAACATTAGCTTGGTCGCTACCGCTACGGTTCAAGCACAGTGCTGGTTTGACATTACCCCTCTTGACAGGCTTTAGCCGTTTTCGTCAAATTGCAATAAAACGTCTGAGCAGAGCCAAGTTAATGACCGGCTAGTTAACGTTAAACCAACGCTAGCTGAATATTAATACCTAACCGCAAGGCTACGGCGACAAAATACTGTTAACGTTATAGTATGTTGCTGTTGCTAGCTAACGTGAGCTAGCCGAGTACAGGAGAAACATCTGGGCAGTACACCGCGGAGAAAACCTTAAAAACATACACCTTCGTTTGCTTTACGTAAATGCGATAGCTTTCATATTATTAGACTTCTGCCAGTCCTGCCAGACACAACAGTAAAACGATACTTACGGCTGAAAATGTTGCATGAACGGTAAAAGCTCGGGCATCAGACACCTTGCTGTGGATGTTGTTGTAATGACTGTAAGTGTCACCGACAGACAGACAGGGGTCGTTGCTACCGCTGTCATCAGGCCTGCTGCTGCAAAACCTACGGACACCAGATCCACTGTCGCCACCTTCTGTCTCTTCATTGTTAGTACGTGGATTTTGTTCAACGAGCATTTCTTAGTACACTGCCACCAGCTCAATTCCAGTGCCTTTTCTCTCACTGACCTATTTTCACCTCAAGGTGCTGGCAAACCCGGCTGTTTACAGCGCTTTGGGGATAGCTATTGGATAAGTTTAGATTTTAGAGACTTGAGCTTACTGTGAATCCAAAGCCCCATCTTATAAGAATCAGTCACTCACATCTACCTGGTGGTCTTTACAGTAAAATAATTTATTTCAGAAGCTATATTTTTGTACAGATGTATTACTGCTTGGCGTGTATGACATGAAAATAGACAAGTGAAGCACTCATAACAAATGGCCATGTCATTCCAACCTTATAAATCACTGTGTTCACTGTATGCAACTAGAGAAGCAAAGTAATAGATTTAGCCTGGCTAAAACCCCAAGACTCACCAAAGTAAGAGCAATGATGGTACCACATCCTAAAAAAGGCCCAAAATCAATATCTCCCCCACACTATATTATCAAAATTCAGATTTAATGATTTAAAAAAAAAAAATTATATTAGACACAAAGCTTACACATTGCTTAGAGCACGACATTCTGGCCAGGTACACAAGCTTATTTGCTCACAATGAATATACAAAAATTTACATGAGGCTATACAGTGAAAAACTCCTTTACATATGCAATCCTTCTTGCTGTGCACTAACTGCACTAGTACTCCCCTCAAGACATCAGTTTGGCAATACAATATACATGTAGAATTATGTTCTGTGAAGCTTTTGTGACAATGCACACTCTACTTCATAAGCAAAACTCAAGTGCAGTACAAACCCATTTCTGAATTAAAACAATATGATTTGCATGATCTGGTGCATCCACTAGCATTTTTTTCAGCCAGCTTTGAAATGCTGCTGTTGTGCTTCTTCATTCTTTGTGTACTGATAATCAGTTGGATGAAAAGTGGATTACATGCAGTATCTTGTGGGGGCCCAAAATAAACCATTGCTGCTACAGTAAGAAGTGGGGGTCATTTGAAGTTGTTTCTCCATTGTCCTAAAGTACAGTTAGTCAACATTTTCATCATTTCAGTAACAAAAATATTTATGCAGTCAAGTTGAGTTCATTTCATTGACATTTATTACTATTTTATGACTTCCTTTATGCATAAATGTCCCATGTTGCATTACATCGCATATATTATTCTTTTTTTACATTACACCACCATTATATTATACATGTTTTTATGTACTTCTTTGTGTTTTAATTGCATAAACCTATACATTTGACCTGTTTGTCTGTTAGCCCCAACCTTCTCTCTGTGTGTTCTCTAGGATCTCCTCATAAAGCCAACTCTGTGTGAACTCCTGACTCTTGTCCATCAACTGGAACAACTGGAGATACTCCTCTGGATATACGTGTCCTGTCAGAATGTCCTCCTGCATACCCATTTCCGATAACAGCTTACTCCCGCTATCTGGTGACCAGAGACTAGAAGAAGGAAAAAAGCACCAAAGAGGAAGAATAAGCAAGAGGAAAACAAGCTCAGGAGATATGTCAACTGCAACAGCCTATAACATTACTACAGTATTGAGGCACTTGTTGTGTCTGCACGTCTTCCACTAAGAGCAGTTGTCTGATGCAAGAAGAGCAGTGTGTGGCAGTCTGTACACCTGCTTAAACAACTTTGTGTGTGTGTGTGTGTGTGTGTGTGTGTGTGTGTGTGTGCACGTTGTTTACTTGAGCCTCTCGATGAGCTTGACCTTCCTCTTTGCCAGACACTGTTTGATCATCATCAGTAGAGTTGAAGCGTTAGAGGGAGTAAGGCCTGCAGAAAACAGATCAGCCCGTGGACGCAGACGCACCAGGCACAGGTGGTCATTGGGAAGCTGAAGGGAGACGGGGGGGGGGCTTGTATTAAATGTGCGACACCAATCAAGTTTACATAGCTATTACTGAGTCTGTTTTCTTCCTTACCTTGCCTTTACGATCAGCTACACTCTGTCTTGAAGAAATCACAAATGACTCCCAGGGCTCCTGCAAAGACAAAGATAAGGAGGTTGACAACTAGAAGACTCATTTGTCCTATTTATGTCAAAAATGTGTGGAAAGTGTAGAATTTTTTGTGGTATGATCCCACGCATTAGCTTCAAGGAAGTATCATAAAATTAAGCCATGTAACGTTTTTTTAAATACCTAAAATAATGTTATTTGCCACCCTCCATCATACTGTACCTTGTGCAGTAGGTCGATATCACAGGCCATCTGCCAGAGGACACTGAAGGCTCTGTAGTGCATCATTTGACCTGGACGTGACACCAGTTTCTGACAGAAAAATAATAGTTAAATATTTTACACAAGGATCAAAAAAACTGTCAGATTATGGATTAATTTAATATATCACACACCAGTCTACCCTCAGTATCAACTAGTGGATGTGTTGTCACTGTCAGCATTGTTAGTAATTAAGTGTAGATCTGAGCTGACAGTATGTGGGAGGACAAGTGTAACCATCTTCATCCTCTTGCAGATAAATACACACATCAGGTTATGCTGTGAGCAGTAGACTGACTGATACTCCTCCTTCATTTCTACAGATAAGAGGTTAAAAGGCTGTCATTCTTTTACCAGGTATTCCTTCTCGCTCATGAAGAGGTTGAGCTCTATCCTTCCGTATCTGAAGACAGAGAGCCGTTCAAACAAAGCATAAACCATCTTCAGCAGCATGCCACGCTCATTATGCTGAGGCAGGATACCCACCACCTTCACAGGGATGTCTAGAGAGACACACATGAATACATTACAAAACACATTTTAGAGGGATGTAACACTATACAATGCACAGTGCTCATTCAGTTAGGTGTGTTATAGCATAAAAGCTACATACCAAACCATTACACTGATGCAATGTGATGTCATTTTTTCCAAACCTTTTCATCACTATTGATTGTAAAAACTTGTCTAAATGCTTGAAACCAGCGAGCTGCTGAAAAAGTTCCAATAATCAAATGTTTTAGGTATCTACAGTGGGGTAAAGAATTGTTAGGATAATATTTACTGTATGAAAGAGGTAAGATTTGTTTACAGCCAGAGAGGCTCAACTAAAGGAACAAAATCCCCTTTGTGTATACATGAAAGAGTGAACTTGCAACACTGCAGTGTCGTAGGTCAGCTGCACTGTTTGTGTGTTTGTGTGCATGTTTTTTTCTCACCATCAGTCCAATTAGCTTCTGATATTCCCAGATCAGTGAACAGTTTGTCAGTGAACATGACAGGGGGTCTCAGGTTTCCACCGCCAATGGGATCTAGTTTAAAGTAGTCACAGTGAACCACCTCCAGCTGACCATCAAGACGACCTTCCAACTCCTAGAACATGAAAACATCATTTATTTATCTCATTGATACCTCAAGGAAAAAAAGATGAATTGAAGACACAACACCAGATATATACAGTGATTTGGATTAGAACTCGGGATTGGTGAAAGTGATAGTTTGGGTAACTTGACTTGAGGTTGTGTGAAGTACTTATCTATAGCCAGTGTATAACCTGCAGTACATTTGGAACAGAGCGCTCCATGTTTAAAGAAGCAGCCAAGAATGCTGTTACAGAATCTGAGTAATGTGCTGCTGTGGACAGAGCCAGCCACAAAAATGTGTTTTAGCCGCTTTAAAAAAAAAAAAAAAAAAGGCCACCGAGAAAAGTCAATATCAGGTGAGGTGTAAGATTTATTTTCAATATTTTCACCGCTTTATCTGCCATCAAAAAGCCCTTTCCTTTGGTACTACATTTTCTCAACCATTAAACTACCGTATTCCTATGCACAAGGTACGTCGTAGATCAGCTGTTTTAGTCTGACAAAGCTGAACTTCACTTTGGTAAACATTTCTAAGATGGCACATGTTTGTATTCAGCATTCATTTAGCATTCACTAAGGCAGGAAAATGGATGGCTGGTGATGCAGACTGGACGTGAGATGCTGGCATTCTCTGATTCAGAAAGATCCTGAAGTTGTGTTGTAGCCAAGTCCCCCTCATTGCAGCAGCAGCTGTCCGGGTCCATGGGCATGGGCTTACAGTTCACACATCTGCACCACCAGGTAGTGCATGTGAGCTCTTTTTTGGCCTCCAGCTTCCCCAGAAAATTCCCTTTTCTCTGTTTCAGGTCATTCATTCTGCATTTGCGAAAGATCTTCTGCTGTACACTCTGGCTCATAAAAGTATCCTTTTGTCTCCACACACAATGGCATTTTGTCTGTGCCATCATAATCACTCATTTTTATTTTATTTTATTTTATTTGTCGTCGCTTCCACAAACCACTCAAACAACTGATCTACAGTGCGATACAGTGGCGTAGGTGTGCTTCTGCGCAGAAATACAGTAGGTCAAAAGATCCCAAAACTACATTTTGTAGTGCCAAAGGGCTGTTTGACGGCAAGATAAAACAGTGAAAGTATTCAAAATATAGTGTACACTTGGCTTTTTTTGCAGGCATTTTTTTTTTTTTTTTTTAAAGGGGGCTAAAACACATGTTTTGCAGCTGTGCGTGTCCACAGTAGTACATCTCTCAGCTTTTGTGCTGGTATTCCTGGCTGCCTCTCCAGTTGGAACTCACCAATCCGAATCTACTGCAGGTAATACACTGACTATAAGTTAAGTACCTCACACAGCACCACATCAAATACATCAAAATATCCATTTAAGATTTGTGTAATGATACAAAAAGTTGTTTGATTCTTAGAGATGTTTGTGTTACCCGTAGGTCATGCAGGAAGAACCTGTCCCCTTCAAGAGCCACAAGCCTCTGAGCTCCAGCATTTAGCAGTGTCCTGGTCAACACCCCAGGACCTAAGAGAGACAGACAAGAAAAAATGTTTAGTTTGTCAAATTAGATGAAAGTTGTACATGAAATGCACTTGCAGAAGAACAAAAATTCATACATCAAGTCCACCTCTGTGTTTCACTGATGTAAACATTGTATAAATTCATACCTGGGTTACATTCGAAGATAACAGCTTTAGAATCCTCAGGTCCTAGATGCTGCGTTACCAGTTTAGCCAGGTCTGGGTCCACTATGAGATGTCTGATTTTTTTACAGGCCATAGCACGGAGTAAATTCTCCTCTACCTCTGCAAGGTCCAGGAAGTTATACTGACATAGTGGACGACACTGGCCCTGGAGAAACACATAAATGCATATAGAGTTTGAAAATCAACAAGTGAAAAAGCTCACAATATATTGAAGACCACAGTAATTTTTTTCATAGCTTATTGCATAAAGCTGAGCTCCTTTCCAATGCATAGATTTTCTCCTCACACAAAGTAATTCAAGTAACCAGGAAAACATCAATATTTATTCACTTTTTTTGAGCTAAAACCACATCAATTGAAACTTTAATGGCACCTGAGGCAAAATTGGGGCACAGACACACACAGAGCACAGCAAACTCACGTACACCGTTGATAGGAATACAGCAAAAAAAGAGTCACCCTAACCACAGTTAGCAGGGGGAAAATTGCCTTTAAATAGATTTCCTTTTATCTATTTTCATGCCTGTTTTCATACTGTGTCTCCATTGCAAACATTTCATACAAATACCACTTTTTTTGCCAATATAAGAAAATTCCTTAAAGACAGAACTTTCCTCACAGCTTTAAACCCAATTAATATGTAAAGGAAAAAGGTACAGAAGCAGAAACATCAGTAAATCAATATCAGAGAGGTTATGTATGTCATTAGTTCTACATACACTATAATGCAGTTGAAAATTAGTGTCCGGAAAAAAGTACAGCCAAAGATAACTGCCTACCTGTACAGCCGCAGCAGACAGGTACCTGGGCGAAAGTGGTGCGGAAGGGGAAGTCCCCTCTGTGTGGGGCTGCTGTAAACTCGGACCATGTGCAGGCCGACCAGGACCCGAAGACAGAGAGTCCAGGCTGTAAGCCCTTCTATGAAGCACTGGAGCTCCAGGAACACAGGGACCAGGGGGACCCACAGGGGCCAACACTGCCTTGCGCAAACAGGATCTACTTCTGACAGTCCTGCAGCAAGCAGAGTGCATCACCAGCTGCACTACTCTACAGATCTGGATGGACATGGTGGACCAGTGGATGTTTAACTATAGAGGGGGAAGGGTGGAGGGAGATTTAAGGACGTCTCAAAGACGTCACTGCCTAAAGAGAACAGGGAGGAAAAGGGATAAGAGATGTCAAGATGAACAATAATCTGCTTTGACAAACAGCAACATAGATTTAAGAGACATTATTTACATTTAAACATGTACTATCAATTTTCAAAATACTTTGGTAACTTGCGAATACTTTCGCAAAAACTGTTCTAGCACCTAGCTGATTGTTTAACTGTCCCATTTAAAAGGGGCAATATGATGGCTAAAATTTAGAAAAGAAAAAAAAGAAAAAAAAGAAAAAAAAAATCGACCGTAGATATCATACTAAGATTGGATAAATGATGTAAACAAAACCTCCGTAACAACTGCGTGGTCGCAGTTTGCTCTGTTAGCACGTGGGCAAACTTCTCTGTAACATTTAATATCTCAACTCTGTGGCCTCACCGGAGAGGTGTTCACTGTCCTTCCCTGACCCTGTAAGGTCACAAACTTTGGTTCTTGGCCAAAGAGGTGGCACAAAATAATAATGCTTGACGTTACATAAAGGTGGTAAACAATATGAAGGGACTGATGATAGTATCACTGGCTAGCCGTGCGCTAACGCCACTCAAAGCTATGTCTCGAAATGCATTTAATGTAGTTTCACCCGGAGAAACGCATACATACCTACTTGCAGAATATCTTATATGTCCCAATTCTATGACAGAAGTGATTTTAAGGACAGGCTGTCGGCGATCTGTTTGCTGACAACGTTCCGTGACATTGAGGCGATCGTCCTGACCCTCACTTCATTTTGCAATGCTTGTCTCATGGTGTTGCTGGCGCATCTGAATGTCGTCATTGATAGGCGACATCTACGAGGACCAATCAAAAACTCGAGGAAGTTGTTGTGCTGATAGGCGAATGATAAAAAAAAAAAAAAAAAATCTAAATGTGGAAATAGGACATGTATAACCAGAAAAATACAAATTATTCAGTAAATACACATTTCACACAATGCACAGTCATTATACGTAATTGTTTCGGTGGCTATGAACTACCGCTGCTTCTGTTAATAACAGTTAGCATATTAGCATAATGTTGCTACGGAAGTACAGAAAGCAGAGGCGTTAAAACCGGTTTGGTCCTCCCCCGTCAGTCAGTCAGACCGAGTCCAGCAGAGAGGTGAGCCACTCCAGCCTGTCTTCTGTCACCATGGCGCATGTTGAGACATCCTCTAGCAGGCCGTACCACCTGGTTATCTTCGGAGCCTCTGGCTTCACGGGGCAGTTTGTGGTGGAGGAAGTGGCACGGACTGTGTCCGAGGGTCCGAAGGGGAACCTGAAGTGGGCCGTGGCCGGCAGAAGCAAGCAGAAGCTGGAAAAAGTTGTGGAGCAGGCCGCCGGAGTCCTCAGTATGTACCTGAACAGTCTTAGTATACGTGCGTGTTGCAGCAGGGACAGCTTTTTAATTCATTTGTTTAGCAGAGATAACCTCGAGTGCAGGGATATGTATCTGGTGAACTCATTTTCCAAGAATACTTGGTGTTTTTTCGGGAAAGGGAAATTGCTTAACTCAAGATGACAAGTGATAATGCTGATAATGATAAGTTTGACATGACTTTGACCCTAAACTTTGACTGAACTCCAAAGTGTAAGCTAGGTTGCAACAGATAACCTTTTAATGTAAATGTTTTTACATTAATGAACAGAAATTAACTCTTTAATTTGCTGAGACGGTAAGCAGCTAATGGTTGATGATTATTCATTCAGACTATTAGTGAGTATATTTTCAGATGATCATCTTTGATTCAACTGTAATAACTGTATGATTGATTGTTGATTTGTTGAGATGAATTGATTCATTTATAAATTTAATGGCAGAAAGCAATTAAAACACCCATCACCCAGAGTCCATGGTGACATCTTCATGCATCCTGGTTAGTCCAACCAACTGTCAAAGTCAAAGATATTCAATTTACAATCACGAATAACAGAGAAACACAAGAAATCTCTTTTTGAGAAGCTGTATCAAACCTTTTGCCTTTTGCTAATTAAACCTCTTAAATTATTAGTAAATTGTAATGATACTTAGTCATTGGCTTCCTGTTTCTCGACTAATTAATTAATTATTTATTTAGGTATTTCAGCTCTAACAGAAATAGAAATATAATTCACCTGAATGCAAATAATACAGTATATGGTCTATGTAACAAACATTTACTCTTGCCAGTATGCCAGTAATTTTCCAGGTTGATGATTTGTATCCATGCAACACTGTAAACATGGAAAAGTAAGTCCATCACCAGATCAAAACCAGGGAGCTATTGTGCTGTCATGCAGTAATGTGGGTTTCCAGAGGATTAGCTAGTCATTCTGTTGTCCCCTCCTCTACGGCTTGCTCTTCAGGGAGTGTTCAACAGCTGATGGAACATACCCGCTAACTGTACAGTCCCTGTCCATGACGACACACACAGCCCGACAGGTCAGCTAATCCAGTCATTCAGTGAGCACTGAAGACTGCAGTTTGTCCCTTACAACTGAAACCTTGACAGTTACAGTGTCATATTTAAAAACAGCTTTTGTTGTTTTTGCTAGCTCCCTACAGTATGTCAAGTACATGGCAAGACATTTAATCCAACACATACCATATCTGTGTTCCTGTATTTTATCCTGTTTTATTTTTTTCTTATTTTCTCCTCACATATTTTCATGCAATACTATTATTACCCTACTATGTATTCTCACTGAACAGTGTTAGTCCTGTTTATTCTTTGACTTTTAAGGCCAGCTGTATTTTATTGCCTAAACTATTCATATACTTTAACAGACATTTTCTTATGATGATAAGGCAAAACAGCTGAGGGCATTTATAGAGAGTTAACTGCTTTCCATCTTTGGTTGGACAGTAATAGTGGCATAATAGGTAATACTGCTGAGTTAACTGTCCCACAGTGAAATTAAATGGAGCCATTGCACCTCAATATAGCGTCATGAATATTTTAAATAATATGAACTATGAATACTGAAATCTTAGAAGTGGATGGCAAACTTTTCAGATTGAAATATACTAAAGCACTCGTCCTTACAAAGTGTGTGTCCATGTGTTTGTGTTTGTGTACAGGTAAACCTGAGCTGAGGAAAGAGGTGGACATCATCGTGGCAGATGTAGGGGAGCCAGACTCCCTGGCAGCCATGTGCAAACAGGCTGTGATTGTTCTCAACTGTGTGGGGCCTGTAAGTAGACAGTTCCACAGGAATCTTTGTGCTTGTGTTTATTTTTCTGTAGAAACTCCTTCGCATGACACAATCTAGTTTTTGCACAAATTGTCTCAACAACTTTCATGTTGTAATCTTTCTTTGGCATTAGTGTAGCTAAACTTATCACCATCTTTCTCTGCTTCGCTCGTCCTCTGTCTTTCTCTTCTCTCTCTCCATCTCTCACTCACACACACACACACACACACACACACACACACACACACACACACACACAGAGTCGCCTTCATTTACACAATGAAGGCCACTGACTTACAGCACACAATAAGTCGTATTGTGTGGAAGTCAGAATGGAGAGTAGGTTTCCAGCTCCACTGCTTCACGTCCTGCGTGTCATTCAGGTTCTTGTTTTAAACCAAATTCCTCCGTTACAGTTGCCACTACGATTGCACACAGCAGCATTATGCCAGCTGAGTTAAAACTGGGGCACAAAATTGAAGCCATAAGAAGACAAGACTACAGTATTTGTTCTTTCTTTTCAGTTTCAGTGTTTTTATGTTGATAATACAAATAACATTGTGGCTCGACGCATAGACACCGCCAGGTGAAAATAAATGGCTGTATTGAAGGAGACATGCATTTGTCTGCATTCTAGTAGCGACCAGGACTATAATTAATGGGGAACTGGCCATTGATCAAAGTCAGAAAGAAAGAAGAAGATTAAAAAAGCATGCAAACAGGATATGAATTAATTTGTGTGTGTGTCTCTGGCTGTCTGTCTATAGTACAGATTCTATGGCGAGCCAGTGGTCAAAGCCTGTGTGGAGAATGGAGCCCACCATATTGACATCTGTGGAGAGCCTCAGGTATGTATCATACTGTATTTCTGTATTGTAATGTATGCATGTGTATTTGTTTATCTTTGCCCTCTCATTTGGTTTGACATAACCCTACACTAACAGGTAGATGCTTTTGATTTCATCATGCATGTTCACTAAAGGAACACTGTAATTGCCCTTCTCCTTCCATAAATGATGTGCCCAACTCGAACAACTGAAGCTCTGAACTCAAACACGTATTTTTAAAACAATAGAGATGGCGCTGAAATGACTGACTTTCCTACACTATTGGTTTTGCATAATATTTCCTGCATGCTGTGACTGGACATTGCATGGACATTTCCCTGCAGAAGGGTTTCCAGAGAGCAGGTTTTGTGAGAACTCTGAGTTTGTTAAACTTGAGTTGAGTGTAAGTCTGAGTTCTCAGTTACTATGGTAACTTACTCTATGAACCTAAATTGCTTGTTGTCAAGCCTGAAGGAGCTCTTTTCTTTCATATAGTTCGTATCAAAGCACATATAAGAGCGCATCAATTTGTAGAAGTTTACGTCGTAAGAAGATTAAAATCCCAGTTGGATAGGCGAGTAGTTTGTTACCCAAGACCAGTCTTTATTAACGTTGCCTCTTTTATGACTAATTGGTTATCATGAGGACAGAGACAGCGACTTTTGTTTTTAATAGATGAATATGCAGTAATGGCACCCAATATTTCTAGGTCTACTCGATTAAAATTGAGGCTCTTATCTTTATTTGCCAGTTGCTATGGTCAATCGTAGTATCGAAGCTCCATTGATGGCTTATTTTGTTCACCACACACTTCGCCCAACGTGAACATATTCAAAGTTGACTGAACTAACTCTGATCAGCTGTTCTGGACCCAGATCTCAGGGTTAGTCAACTCAGTTCAGGGTTAGATTCAGAATAACAAACCCCAGATGTCCGAACGTTGGGCTTGGCTGTTGTTTTTGTTAGGATTAAATGGGAGACGTGCTGACTTTCATGCTGTAGCCTGTTAGACAAAATTATCTCTCACTTGGCTACATGACAGCAGTTTTCCCTCACTGTCAGATGCCGATGTGTGTAATGCAGCTTGTCACACTGAAACAAAGTCAGCACTCTGATGGCCTAACTTGAGGTTTATGTGTATTTTCAGGCTTGCTTTCTAATGGCTCTCTGAAACTACACAAAAAAAAAATCACCACTTTCAATACATTGGGAAAGAACTTGTCTAAGAAAGCGATATTGAAGTTTCTTCAAGATTTAATTTGAAAAAATGCTAGTCTTTATAGTATGTGCTTCTGTCTGTATACAGTTTCTGGAGGGCATGCAGTTGAACTACAGCAGCCAGGCAGCTGATAAAGGTGTGTACATCATTGGGAGCTGTGGATTCGACTCCATACCTGCAGACATGGGAGTCCTCTACACCAGGGACCAGTTCAAGGGTAGGCACATGTTGAGATGCCCATATACATATTCAGCATACACACCGTGACATACACCCTGTGACACTGATATGCAGCGGTCAATTGACTCCCTTTCTGTCGTTATAATTAAATTATTCTTTGTTGTATTAGCCTCTGCCAAAATATATATAGTGTATGTGTGTGGGTATTCATCCACAGGTACACTGACTGCAGTGGAGAGCTTCCTGACTGTCAGCTCAGGACCTGATGTACGTAACTACATTTCCCATTCGTCCACACAGTTGATCCTTAATCACCCACTTTCCACCCCCACTCACCTTCCCCATGTCTGTACACTAATTTCTTACAATTCTGTGTCATCACATATTTTTCTCCTTTTCTCAAATGCATCTTGTTTCTCCGTGTTTATGTGCTCCATTATTTCTCCCTTTGTACATGTGTTACTCCGTCTTCCTCTATCAGGGCGGATGTATCCATGATGGTACGTGGCAGTCTGCCATCTACGGTTTTTCTGACGGCCCAAAGCTCCAGAGTCTTCGGAGGAAGTTTAATCACAAACCTCTCCCTACTTTTGGCTCTAAGCTTAAACGCAGGTAGGTAGATCAGTAATGCCTTTTGCTTTTTTCAAAAGAAATCAAATCCTTTACTTTTCCTGACAGGCACTTCACAAAGCCACTTTGCCAAATTCATGATAAATACTATATTGTAGGCTCGTAGACTTTGAAATATGTCGGCTAATCTGCACATTTCGAAACATTTTGGAGACAGTATGTCATTACAAAGTTTTTCTATCATTTTGTAGCGTTTTCTAGACTCACTGAGAAGTAGCTTAATTTAAGTAGAACTTGGTGACTGATGGGGCAGATAAAGATACTGATATTTTAGAGCTTTAAAAAAATCAAAAATAGCAATATTTATATATTTTTACACAATATAATTAATATTCTTTATTAGGATTTTTAAAATTTGGCTATTAGTTCATATGTACTGAGCAGGACATTTTACAGATTAAACAAACTTGTCAGTGCCCTCTGGTGGACAAACTGTGTAATGGTGACACTGTGTCTAAATGACCTCAAACATATCTCTGGCATGAAAGTTACAATTTCCCGTTACCAATCAGATGACACAGATGTATGTGTGATAAGATGGTAACAACAAATATTACTGTTCTGATGGTGTGTCTGTTTGGTTCTGACAACCTGATAGAACAGTGAATAATCCTCTTACCACATTTGGACAATTTTGTGTTTTCTCAACACATTTTTCTTTGTATGTTTGTGCATTTGCAGGGGAGCACTGTTCTTCAGTAATGAGATCCAACAGTATACGGTGCCGTTCATGGGCTCTGATCCCTCTGTTGTGAAGAGAACTCAGCGGTTTGTGGCGGAGGAACATCAGGCCACACCAGTCAGTCTTTTTTTCCCCTCGTCTTTTCTTTCTTAGATCAAGATGGCACCAACAATATGTATATTACCACTTCTGCTATGTTTCTAGAGCATTAAATAATCTTTTTTTGTCAACCCTAGGTTCAGTATGGAGCATATGCAGGAATAGGAGGCATTGGCAACATTATCAAGCTGATGTTTGCTGGCATGATGTTCTGGTTCTTAGTGAAGTTCAGTTTTGGACGCAATCTGCTCATCAAGGTAAACAATACAATGACTTGATACAATTTACATTTCACAAGTGACTGTAACTGAATATTCTACCAGTTGGAAATCAGAGTATACATACTGTGTGCTGGGAAATATTTTGGTGTTCATGTCTGCCTTTTTTTGTACCCACCTTCTCAGCACCCAGAGTTTTTCTCCTTTGGACTCTTCTCTAAAGCTGGACCAACTAGAAAGCAGGTAAAGTGTTGTCAGCACAAAAAAGTAGGGCCTTAGACACAGTTAATGCACAGCAGCAGTTCTTAGTTCAAGTAGTTCAGCATGCTAATAAGAGGCTCTGTTTTCTGATGTGTGTCGTGTGTGTATTAGATGGAAGCTTCATCCTTCCAGTTTGCCTTCTATGGAGAGGGATATCCCGATGGTGAGGACCCCTCACACGGAAAACCTACCAGCAAGATCCGCACACTGGTTCAGGGGCCAGGTAACTGGAACTTAAAGTCCTTGTTAATTCAAGGTTTTATCCTTGATGTAACAAATGGTGAAAACAAAGATACTTGATGCATGAAGCAGAATGATAGAATATTTCAATAAACCCTTTATAAATACAGGAACAAAATGCTGTAGAGTAAGAAGAACATTAGCCATGTTACTTAATGATCAGATGACCTTGCTTGATTTGTCTAATCTATTCTATCTTAATCAGAGTGTGGATACGTGGCCACACCCATTGCCATGGTACAGGCTGCTCTAACAATCCTCAATGAATCCACAGCCTTGCCCAAGAAGTGAGTAATCACACCGCACATCTACTGCCTGACGTGGAAATGAATTTACACTCAAATACAAATACAGCAGACATTGATAATCTGTCAAAAACTAAATTGGAATTCAGTGTGTTTACGCTGTTTTATTTTAAAAGGAAGACTAAAAGTAGAAGACAAGAGCAAATGTTGCTACAACATTACTACTGTGCAGTGTTTTTTATCATAAGTATTTCATATTTTTTATAGTATAATGGTTTAACATCCATTAATTCCATGAATTTCTGAGACTTGGGTATGAAATTAATTTTGATTTGAATGTTCTTGTTTTTATCCTTCATTTCCAGGGGAGGAGTGTACACTCCAGGGGCTGCATTTGCAAAAACCACCCTGGTCGACCGCCTGAACAAACACGGCATCCAGTTCTCAGTCATCTAAAGTCTGTCCCCACCCTGATGCTGTACTCCAGGTTTTTCTGAGCACTTACTAATATGCATAACAACAACTGGGAAGTTTCCAGCTTTAGAAGAGAGCTATTTAATCACAAGAGCTTTGACTAGAGATGGAGTACACCTTCAGATGAAAATCAAACACCATTTTTGGTACTTTCAGCATTTATCCTTCATTTGGTCAGAAACTTGCCAGTCTCCTTTTGGCATGAATGTACTAATAACCCTCTGCTTCTAAGACAAATAGCACAACTGTGGCAGTGTTTCCTAGCCAAGGACAGGAGAAGAACAGGTGTGTAAATGGGTTTAACATGGCTCTCTAATGACATCATTATTGCTAATGATAGAATTTTGGCCAGCATTTGCTTCCCTCCCTGTATCTGAACAAAATTTCTAATATCTAAAATTCTTTAATGATGCTGTATCCACAAAAACTGGATAAAAAGACAGTAGTTTCTACACCTTCGTGTTGGAGTCTACCTGGGATACTTTAACAGGTTGATCACAAGTTAAAAATCTCATGTTCCCTTTCATGACCAATGTTGTTAAACAGCCACAGTTTAGCAAGCTGATAGTTTCATAATATCAGCCATAATGATTCCAGATAATCTTTACTGTGGCAGGGTAGAGGATTGGTAAAGTAGCTTGAAATCAGTGCTACAGATGTAGTGAGCTGTAATAAAACATGTTCTAAGAAAAAACAACTGGCAACTGTAACAGTGGAAGAAAAGCAAACTACAATCTTCATGTGTTGTCCTTGTAACATACAGTCGCTTTATGTGCACAAGGACATTAATCCCTAAATTACACTAACATGGTAGTTGTACATGTGTTGTTCAGTGGAGTGAAGCTGTCAATAGAGAAATAGAAATCTGCTGTATGTGCACGTACATGCTTGTCTTTCCTGGCCTGGCCTGTTAGTTAAAAATCCTGATTGCTTGGTTTTTGACAGATAGTAGTTGGACTATCACTAAATCATCCTATTTTCTTTGTTGTCTGTATTTTGTAGTTGAATGTTGCAACGGCTCACCTATCCAAATGTTTGCTTTTGAGCCTTGTCAGAAAATGCATCCAGTTGTTTGTGCACAAAACAGCATGAGTAACTCCATGAAACTGAACAGATCCTCTCTGCTGGTTAGTTAACAAGTGTGTTAAGTTGTTTTTTTTTTTGGTTTTTTTTAAATGTTTTTTGCGCTCGTATGGACTGGAATAAGTTCACTCAAAGTGATAAGGTTGATCTCAGTCCAGACTCATTTTTCACATTTGAGCTTTATGTGCACGCGACAGGCTAAGTTTTGGGTTTTGTTTTGGTGTGTTTTGCTTTGTATGAACCTTATAAATAAAGCCAACTCTGCTAATACAAAAGTCTTGAGTATTTCTCACACAGCTTTATGGAAACATATCAGTAATGCACATAATTAATTTCTTGTCAGGTATCGTTTAAATCTCAAGTCTAGGAATGTTGTGTGTGTTCATGTTCAACCCTTACTTTACCTGCACAGGGCTGGAAAACGTATCCTGTGTCAGAGCACTGATCTGAAGGTAAAATGTGTGTGTATGTGTGTGTGTGGAGGCAACTCAGGTGTCCTCAGATCATTTGCATTCTGAATGGGTAGTATAATTATTTTGTCACCGTTCGGTTGTACAGCGATAACATGTCAAAAACATTCATCCAAATGATGATTCACAATGAGCCGAGCTGAGTTTTTGAACTGGGGAATTTGTTGGCCTGTAAGACTCTTCGGTGTAAATTGTGTATGGAACAGAGTAATAACTTGAAGTAGTTAATCAAAGCAGAATCTTTTCTTCTACTGGGATTATGGATTTCATGCTACAGTGAAGGGCTTTAAGATGTTTAAATGGGATTTGTTGTTGTATTTCACAAATCTATATGTGCTCATGTATCCAGGTACTTAGTCAACTTACCATAATGAATGTGGCTTAAATTGGACTATATACAACATTCAGAGCTGGCCTGTTATGTTGGTTTCCATGGTGACAGTTGTTATTACCATCAACTGGTATCTACAGTGAAGAAGTGGCTCCACCATACACTTGTTTTTATGTCTAACTTCAAAGTGAGATTATAGGTATTAGCCAGTCACTTGTGTGAAGAACTTAAAATATGACAGTGAATAGATTCTAAAAACTCTAGCTATATTAACACAATTCAAATATTTATTCATAAAAATACAGTTATCTCCTGTACAAAACAGACTACAAAATGTTCATGGCTAGAAATTACGGGAAGGGGAATTCTTTTATCCATATAATTCCTTTCGGTTGTTTCCTTGGTTTAACAATGAATTTGCACCATTTGTTGCCATATACATAATGCTCCACCACATTCCACAGCATTCAGTGTTCATACTGTCTCCTGGTTCAGCAGCTGGTGCGAGTAGATGACATCTTCATAGTGGTATTTCTCTGCTATGGCCATGATGGAGTCATTGCACCTGACCCTACTCAGAATCTGCAGCACTTCAACCACAGCCGACCTGCAGCAGACAGAGAAACAAATGTATGAGGAAAAGTGCATGAATTTATAAATATAACCACGAAATAACCTTAAAAAAAAATCGGTAATGTTTTGCCATTTGGAAACCTGTGAAGCTGCAGATGTCACATGATGGGGGAATAAGGGGGTATTTTTTTCTGTCCAACTGCTGGTTCATCATCAAGTAACCACAAACATAAAGAAGTCAAAAGTACGAATTTTTATTTAAAAGGTAAACTAAGGAGGCTGAGCACTACCATGCCTAACAGACTATTATAAGGCAAACAGTTGAGATGCTTAGCATGCTGCTGTAAACAGGAGTACAAAGCAAAATGGAAAGATTCCTTTCAAAAAATCTCAGACATGTATGGTTTGGAAATTGTTTTTTTTAGGTACTTACAAATTAGGGCATACTTTAACAAAGAGATAAAACCCATTGAGAACTGTGATACCAAATTAACTGATATATTTAATGACAAGTATAAAAATAAGGACAACAAGAAACTTGTCCCAAAACTCTATTCAAGCATTCAATCTACAAAGAAACATTCAACAAATAAGATTAAACTAAAATGGGAGAAGGAATGTGGACTTGTCATCTCAGAGGAGGACTGGTTGAATATGTGTCTCTATCCAATCATCTTCCACAAGTTCAGGCCTTTGGAGAGACTTCCGTTGGAGGAATTTGATCAGATAAGATGTAGCCCCAAGCTAAAAGGTGTACAGACAAGTGTATTGGAAAGAGGTCTATGCTGGAGGAAATGTGGTAAACAGCTGGCAGATCATGTCCACATATTCTGGGCTGCCCAGCCATTCGGTCATATTGGCAGGAAGTAACACAAGTAATACAAAATATATTTAGTGATGGAATTGACTGCTCTTTTACTACAATTTATTTAGGCAACATTGCAGCTCATCTATTGGCCGAAGATAATTACCTACTAAAGATATAATTAGCTGCCAGAAAGAAAGCTATAACATGAAAAAGGCTACAGGCCGAACCTCCAACAAAGACCGACTGGATAGATATTGTTACTACTATTCAAGGGATGGAAAGAATAACTTTACTAACTTTTAGATTTACAGACTGATAAATTCCTGCGCTACTAGGAAAAATGTTATGTGTACGTGACCTCACAAAATGAACACTGAATATTTATCATATAAACTGACTTGTATATCCATCAGTGAAATTACTTGTATAAACACAAGGTTACCAACTGTTTTTATCTTCTGCAGTGTTTTACTGTATTTCAATGTTTCTTTTTAAAAAATAAAGAATAAAAAGTAATAATAAAAGGCAATAAAATAAGGAATTTCTTTGTTAGTTACTTAGCTGATAAAAAAAAATAAAAAATACTACACAGGCTATATCTGTGAAGAAAGAAACTTTGGGAGATATTCCCTTCAGTAAACTCAACCTGTGACTGATGTGGACAGACACCAGCCTCATTACCACATACTGCAGAACTGCTCAAATCCTCCAATCTCTCTGAGGCCAAATAGAAACCATTCAGACCTGATCCAAGTCTGGCTGTTTTGGTGTTAAAGCTTCTGAAATTGAATATAAACAAATATAATTTCATTCCTATTGTAATGTTGTTAACATGTAGCATGTAGGATGATTCTAGCAGCAGAAGAATCCACCAACCCAGTCCTACACTGGTTATCTGATTATGAGAATATTGTCTGGATTTGCACCGAATTGTGCAAATAGAGATGTCAACACGATTAATATGTCTAATCTTTTTACATCAAGATATATTATTTCCTGAGGAATTGATGAAACTGTCAAAAAATACCCCCATCTCACAATGTTAAGGGAAGTGAGCCTGGATCTGGCTTTTTCAGATCAGCACCAAAGTTTTATTGTTTCTTCCCTGGACCCATGCCCCATCCCCTCACCAAATTTAGTGCAAATTGGTTTAAGCTTAATAATCCCACTGACAAATAAACAAACCAACAAACAGACAAGTGAAATCATAACCTCCTTTGCAGAGGTAATTCAAATGTAAGTGGACTAAATGAACCTTACAGCAGTTTTTATTACCTTGTGTTTGGATCTTCAGGAGACTGTTGTTTGCAGATGGTATGAACTTTCTGAACGAGGTGGTTTTCAAAGTTCCGTAGCTGAGGCAAACAAATGTTCCCTCCTTTGAACAAAGAGAGCGGAAGACTATCTGCTATCTGGAAAGACAGAGAGAGGGAGAGAAAGAAAGAGAGTAGTGCAAGATTAAGGACACCAGAGAAAGTGAGGGAGACAATAATAATCAAAAATAACATCATTGTCAAGACTGATGTGTGCATGGACACACTCCACATTAAAATGGTGAATCAAAATACCTTTTTGCATGTAAGGACAGTATTGTTAAATTGAGTCTGACTGCACAGAGTGGTCATCAGGTATCGGTTCAGCAGTTTGTCCAACATCAGTTCCATCAATACAGTCTCAGGAAGCAGCAAATCCCATTTCCCCATGTTACCTAGAAGCTAATATAAAAACAAAAAAACTCTGGTTAATAGCTGGCAGAATTTAGCTCCCCACTAGGAAATGCATCTTGGAGAGACAATATAACATACAAAAGTGTTTTTTTTTTTTTAAGTATTTGTTAAAGAGCACTACTTTTATGGCCGTCCAGAGCTGTTGTTCCCTGAAGCAACTCTGAGGAGACGACCTGTCTTCTAGGAACCTGGACAGAAAAACAAACAGAATAAATAATACATGAAAAGACCATAAATGTAATAAGATAATTTTACACTATTTTTACCTAAACTTTAAAAAAATACATCAAAGTAGGTCACTATGACACAGTTTTCTATCGTGATTGAGCAGAGACATATGACATATTTGCATTTATATAGTATGCTGGATCAGGAAAAGAAGTCTGCTGTAAACAAAGAGGAACATGTATAAGAGCAACAAATAATTTTGTGTTATACTGAGGTGAAGTCAAACCTGCTTTCTCATTGTTAGTCATTTAAATAAATCCTTAATGCTTAAACCGTCAAAGTCAAAAAAGAGACTGACTTTTTTGGGTACAGAGGGATGAAGACATCTTCGTCTACACAGCTCCTCAGTCTCCTGACCACAGCCTCGATGAATGCCTGCCCAGGATATAAACACACATTGTTCACACAAACATGTTCATATATTGTGTATCTGACTTGCTAATTATTGTATATTTATTTATATATGTAACATTATTTTTCATATCTCTCCTTAATTGTTAGATATTAGGCATTCTAAAAATCGCTGTAGGGCTTGGTGCTTATTGTTTGAGCAAAACCTTTAAACATTAAAATTCAGCTAAAATAGCAGTGCAAGATAGAAGCAGGAGGATTTCTGTGTTGACAAATACACATAAGCCTTATGTGTAAGTTGGTCTCACCTTGACTGGTTTACTCTGCTCTCCCTCAAAGATGGAATAGTCCTCCTTCAGTCTGTGACAGACATCAGAGAGACAGACTGACTGTTGGTGGGACATGGGATCCCACACCAGCTCCACAAATGCTGAGCGACAGAGCAGAGCAAAAAGACAGTCAGAGTATGATGCTTCTGTAGTTTGACACATCTGTAGTCTAAAACAGGCCATGGAGGTGAGGAAAGTTTGTGGACAGAGTGTTTAACTATGGGTGAATAGCAAACATGGTAAATCACTTAGAACTGGATGCTAGCCTCGTCTACATTGTGGAGAAGCTCCCCGCTACTGGAGCATGTGGTGGAAAAGCAAGACGCACAGAAGGCAGAGGGTGAAGAGAAACATTTAGTCCTTGGAGAGAGGATAGAAATATGGTACATGTACTGTAACTAGTAAAAATATCTTTTATAACTCAAGCAAATCATGCACAGTCTCACTACAATGAATTAAGTGAAATTTGTGGGTGAGTGTATTGTTTAAATAAGTAGCCACTAAAATCAACATGTAAGCATTCCACTTATAAAACATATTTCCAAGGTACTTGTGCCGTTATTGCTACCGCTGTAAACATTATTGCTACCACTGTAAACAAACTCAAAACATGTGTGTGCCTTCTCATTTGTTTATATTTTAACACATAAAACATATTGAAAATATGGCTCATTTAATAAGAAGTGGATAGGTACATGTGTGTGAATAAGAGTGGGAAAAGTGTGTGCGTGTGTGTGAATTACCAGTTATTTTGGGTAGGACAGTCTTTTCTATGACATTAGACAGCGTCCGTCTGTCTGTGTGCTCAAGCTCCTCATGACCGTGTCCATGACAAAACGTCTCCACTGCTGTGAACCAGGGGAGGTTTTCAAAGTCCCCACTGGCATCCTGAGACACACACATGCATTACATTAAACACATAATGTCATATATTTAGTAATGCCAGTTGTGTGAATGTATCAGTAAGCCTCTATGTTGGTGTGTTCAAATGTTTAATCACCTTTAGTGGGTTCCATGCCAGTAGCTGATGTCTAATGATGGGGTTCAACAACTTGGGCAGACACAGAGAGATGTAGGCACTGTGGTAAGAGTCAGAGTAAGATTTTCTCCATTCTTCAAAGCGAGACAGAATCTTTTTAACGTTGCAGAAATCATCCTGGACGTCAGAAAACACTGTCTGGGACCTCAGCAGAATATCAGCTGGAGAGGGAAAGAAAGACAATGAAACAAAAGCATCAAGTGGATCACTTGATTCAGCCTAGACATAACAAGGTAAAAAAAAAAAAGAAGTGTTTTCTCTACTTAGGTTTTGCTGAAATTTTCAACATAAAAAGTGAAAGAGCAAGTGGGAAAACAAGAAAAAAACAGAAGCTTGCAGTAAATAGTGTACAGACTAATTTTGCAGCCCGGCAGAATTTTACTGATTCACACTTTATAGTGTTAAAGCTGAATAGATTTAATTCCTCCTTACCCATCTTCTTTTGCAGCTGCTCTCCCTCTTCTGCTGAAGGTTGTGTGTCTTCAGGAATATCAAAGTCTCCCTCAGCTTTAGCAGCAGTGCCTGCCACACTGCAACACATAAGACAAATATACAAAAATCTGTGTAAGGGTAGAGTGGAGTACCTATTTTTTTTTTTATATACTTTTGTAATATTTTTGTACTGGATTTTATTAGATCCAATTTGTTACCATTTCTAATTTACTATTTCAGCAATCTTGTTGTAGAATATATTTAACATAACATATGAAAAAAAAAATAAACCAAAGAAACTTTATCTTGAAAGCTATTTTAGTACACTCACCCTGGAGTTTGTGTTCCATTGGCTGAACTTCCATTCTGCTCATCTGTGCTATCTAAAAAAGTGAGAAGAAAAATCCACTTAATTTAAATCTTACAACCTGGTGACCGTTTTACTTTCAACTGCCAGAGCTTCTTAAATCCTTTCCAGTGTTTTTACTGTAAACCTGAAGTAAAATTCTATTACTTTCTATGTCCATACCAGAGAGATTCTGTAGCCTAAAATGTTCCTTTTGGGAAACAATGTAAAGAAAGGAGTTTTCATTTTACAGTTCTGTATCTTGTTGGCGCTACATTGACACAATGTATTCACTTAAAGAATTGGCCCACACTCTCAAATGTTCTGTAGATTAAAAAGTCACACAGGACTTCGACTTTGTCAGTGGCTTTGAAGTAACAAACATGGTCTCTGACTTGGATCCAGAATAACAAGAAACACACAAGCTTAAATTGCAAAACTTGCAACAGTTCATGTCAAATGCACATACAGACACAAGGAAACACAAATGCACAAACTCACAGCTGAGCTGCTGCAGACTGTCAGCCTGCTCTTTGACCTTCTGTCTTCTCTGAGCCAACAGTGCCTCCAAGTGGTCGGAGAGCAGAGTGTGAAGCTCCAGTTCGAAAGAGTTGATCTCAACAACCTGCAGTCCACAAATTATTGCCAGTCAGAAAATTATCCCTATTTAATTTCCAAAGGGGGAGCATCGATGTTCCCTACAGGCTGCTGGTGTTAGACAAAATCTCTTCATAGTTGGTTTTGCACATTCTAAGGCTCTTCAGCATCACCTGCCTTCAGTGTGGCACTTCCTTGTGATACATTGATTGTATTTATTTTACCAAATTAGGAAAGCTGTGTTAGTCTGAAAAGTGCTGTATAAATATACAGAGCCATGATCCCACCAGTTCTAAATAATCAAAATGGCAACCATTTCATCAGCATTGGCCACCCAATCTTGAAGGCTAGCTAACGGTTCCGCAATCACTAAAATTTAGAGTCGGGCCCTGCCAACATTTGACAGACACACAGCTGGTTGATAAACTGCCCTCATCTTGGAAGAGAAAAATGTACATTTCTTACCCTTTTAACTTTAATAATCTTATTGACAAGTTTGCTTTTAAGAGACAGTTAAAAGTAGAGATACTTTAGACAGATTTATTAATTGCTGACCTTCTCCCGCAGACACTCCACCAGGTTGTGGACATAGAGCGTCATGCCCCGGTAAAACTTAAGCTGAATCTCTGAGGAACTTTCCTCCAGACTCTCCACTGAGGTTTTAGCGCTCTCAACATCCCCCTCCATCCTCCTCAGCTCTGCCTGCCGTGCTCTGTGCACCTCCTTCAGGGAGTCCAGTCTAAAGGACAAAAAAAAATTAAAATCAGAGGAAAGTCTACATGTAATTAAGTAATAAAAGTGATAAACTAGGAGACAGGAAAATGTATAAGGAAATATGAGCATGAAGAATGTAGGGAATTTATCTGATACAAAAGCATTTTATCACTAATATTTCACATTATTGCAATGTGTTAATAAGGCAGGTATAGCTAAAAAAAAAAAAAAAAAAAAACCTACTTTCCAGTGATCCTCCTCTTGACCATTGAAACACTGATGGAAGGAAGGGTCTTTGGGATTCTAACACCTGATCTCTTCTTTTGTCTTTGTCTGTCTCGCCTGCTGCTGCTGGATCTGCTGGATCTGCTGGATTCACTGCCAGATGGGCTCTGAGAAGAAGAAAATAAGAGCATAAAGGATGTCAATGCTGCAGTAAAGAGGGGTGAAGCTACACTTCTTGAGTTTTGAGGCTTTTTGAGGCTTGATTCTTCAGTAAGAGACTACAGTGTTCTGCCATATGCCCAATTTTTAGACAACATGGGACAAAAGAGCAATACAGAAAGGATGTGACACAGGGGAAAAAAAACCCTAGAAAGAAAAGGGAAAATTTAGATAAAAAGGAAAGAATTTGAGAAAATATGCAAAAAAGTAAAAAAAGAAAAACAGAGTAAAAGAAAAGAGAAAAAGTAAAAACAAGACAATAAGACCTCCTACCTGTTCTCCTGGCCGTCTCTTGACTCCCTTCCCAATTTGTGTCTCCTCCCAAAGTTCCTGCTCTTCCCCATCAGTCCCTGACAGGCTGCCATCACTTCCTCCTAGATTACACAAAAACATAAAGAAAAGTAGACTTCATATTCCCACAATCAGGCAGGCTTATTGTTATGTAATTCATAAACAACAGACCATTTCAGTTTAATCCTGCTGCTACTGTAGTTTGACAGCTATACTAATTCACATGCTCATAAAAAAGAATCACAAAATGCTAATACCATGTTATGCAAAATATCACCAATACAATAATGTTTGACCAATACTGCTGCTTTTTAAAGCCGTTAC
Source organism: Seriola aureovittata (assembly GCF_021018895.1). Taxonomy (NCBI): domain Eukaryota; kingdom Metazoa; phylum Chordata; class Actinopteri; order Carangiformes; family Carangidae; genus Seriola; species Seriola aureovittata. The sequence continues at coordinate 20,290,117 of NC_079364.1, read as the reverse complement.
TAATTGGCAGCTGATCTATTTACAAATCAAAACATACATAACATAAAAAATAAAAAAAAAATCTGCTTTAATCCACTCTCTTTCTCCCCTCCTTTCCATCTCCCTCTCCTACCGAGTTTCTCAGCAATCCTCTCTCTTATGCTCTTCAATCGTGGGGCAAACTCGATTCTTCTCTCATGGTCATCCGGCTCGTCATCATCATCAACTCTGTCTTCTTCATCGTCCCTGCTGTAGTGATCCGGGGTGCTACCACCAGAGCTCTGGCCACCTCGACTCAGCGAAATGAACTCTTTCTGGGCTCGAGTGGCACGACGCTGCCTCCTGGCTGCTCTGATCTCTTCAGCGTTTGGGATAACTACTGTAAAGTCAATTTGACAGACATAAAATTGAAGGAACAGGCATGCAGACAAACACACAGGGAAACTGTGATATCTAACAAGTACTTTTACACATTGTAATAAACTTGTAACAATCATCGGTGGATAAAACACCCAAATACACACTATCTATGTGCATCCCACAAAAACACATACCTGGTTTGGCAGTAGAGCGGCTCGAGTCTGAGGCTGAGCTAGCTGAAGGAGACCTGGCACCACCTTCATCACTTTCACTGTCTTCACTGTCATCATCATTATAGTGCGGACCATGTGGTGAAGCCTGACTGTCATAATCTTGCCTAGGAGAACCAGATGGTGGGACACCTACACCAGCTGGGGCTGGGAGAGAGGAGAGGGAGACATTTCAAAGTATAATGATGTTGGCCAACATTATCGCATTATTATCTAGATACTTATGGAAGAAGGAAGTAAGATGATAATAAGATAACATGAAATAAAATGATAATTTATAAATTGTTTTAATTACATTCATGGCTAAGACATGTTAAGTTTGGGAGCTGACAATTCAACATTTTCAACTGATTATGAGTTTTGTATCAGAAGTGCCTTTTTGAAACCAAAATAATTCTACCATCCATATCCATGAATCCATAAATAAGTTTATGTCAAATTACACGACAACCAATTGGATTTTTATCAGAATATACTCTCAGTTTCCAATTTATTAGGTACATTGAGAGGTGCTCTGGTTTATATCAGATATATATAAAAGTATTCATCTTTATCTAAACACAAACCTGAACATTTTGCCCTTTGTGAAGGTAGGCTTTATTGCAGGGCTGTTGTATTAGGCTGCCTTGGTTTTACTTGGATGTACCTAATACACTGGCAATTAAGTGAATATATGCATCAGTTAATGTCACTTCCCTAATCAAGACTGACTAAGGAACTGGGGGCTTTTGTGTGGATGCAGATATTCTGCCTTCCCAGTGATACTTCTTTTTTACACTCTACCCCCCCAAACATGTATTTATTGCAGTATTAACATGATCCATCCATGCACCTACCTGTGCTGTAGGTAGTCTTGGCAGGTGAAGCTTCCTTCCTCCTGACTTGGAACAGCACAGCTTTATCAGAGGACTTCTTCAGTTTAAATGCTGGTTCTTCAGCTGAGACAAGAAAAAGAAAAGCAGAGACACATGAGGAAAAAGTTGCTGCTGATTTCCCATTAAAGTTCCCCTGGACAATGCACACCACATCATACGTTTAGTTACTTCATTACATGACCAGAAAGCGAAAAATCAACTAGTCCCGTGCTGGAACTCCCCAGCCACAGGTTGTCTCTGTGTCAAATACTTTGTGATAAACTCAACTTTAAACTTAACTGTATTTTGAGGACCCCCGATAAAAGACAGCCAGTATCTAAGCTAATGAACGTGCAAATTTGCAATTATTCAAATTAATTACCTTAATCAAATTTGGCTTGCAGTGAACCTGGGGCTTTGGGGGCCCCTGGAGCCCCTGGAGGTCTGGGGTCAGTTGACACTATGATATATGTGTACGCAAATACAGAGGTGAAGGGAACAATGTAACTGGCGGTAAAATACAATAATCTAACAATTATAACCAAATATATTCTGTCAGTATATCTATATTATCCTTATAAATACACTACAAACCCTCACTCCTAAATTGTAACTAGTACGTGGGACGGTCTCCAACGGTAGTTCGTAGCCGTTGCTTTGAGGTCAGTTACCGTTGTCGTTGAGTGAACGTTTGAATGAGATCCATCTTTGACTTCAAAACGCTACATTTACTTATATATTACTTACCTTCTTTGTCGTCAGAGAAACTGAGGGCGGTAGTTGTTTTCTCTTTCCCTCCACCTTTATCTTTCCTCCTTGCTTCTTTATCGGCAGTCACTTCCAGCTTCTCCTCGTCCTCTCCGTCACTGCTGTCCGGCTTCTTCGAGCTACAAGAGATGCCGCGGCCCTGGGCAACTTTAGACTGTTTATTTACCACAACCGGAGCTTTCTCGGTCTCCCCTCCATCTTCGCTGTTGTTCTGTCGGTCCTCTTCGTCACTGGAGCTATCTTTTCTCTGCCGAAAGTTCCTCCGGGGCTTTTTGTTGAACATTTCGCTCCACTCACCGTAGACGTATGAACTGTGGTAGTAAACTCGAAGTAAAGCGTAATACGTCACGTCGGAAATCGCTTGAAGAAGTCGCAAGGAGTAACGTAACACTGCCGCAATGCACCATGGGCGATGTAGTGAGTATGTAAGGGCTGACCAAATTGCATAGAAAAAATGGGAAACTTTACATTCTTCAGATTTTTTAAACAGCACCATGAATTAAAACATTTTTACATGTAAAAATAAACTGTATTGTGGGCCCTCATATATATCTGGCCATTCTTATTGTGACCGTCTGTTCGATTATGTAAATATAATATTCATGAGAAATAAATTATGTATGAATCTTGGCTCAGGAGAATATCAGTGGTAAAATGTCAGCTAAAATCAGATGAGGTTAGGACTATCACTATCTGTCCTCACGTCGACACCCCGAGCACTCCGTGGGTAGCTGAAGTCAATGTAGAACTTCAAATGAAAAAAAACCCAACTGTGGTTATTGTGTTGCTTTCTCCCTTATCTTTCCCCCATCAGCTTTCCCATCAATTGTTCTCCTTCTCCATCTGTTGAACTTTTATTTCTGCGTCTCTCTCCTCCCACTCGGTGCCCGGTCAGACGTTAACAGCCACTCATCACTCGTAGTCAGCCATGTTGTTGGTGTGACACACCGAGCTGTCAGCAACAGGTTCTCAGACTAGAACCGCTGCTAAACTTTAACATTTCTCCAACAATTACTGCTTTCTTTGGATATCAAACCTCTGCAGTGTGTCTGGGAAACCTCCCAGAAGTGGCGAGTGATAACTTCAGACCCCTCGAAAGCTCGGAAGTTGATGTTTTTTGGCCGCGGTGAGAGAGGTAAGCGAGCGAAACTGCTTATCTAAGCATGAGTATAAGTTTGATATTATGATGGTAATGTTTCTGTAGATGACTTTTGAGCTACACGTTAGCTTTTAGACTTTGTGTAATTTCGCCTGTAAGTGTTCGTTTAGTTTGTCCTCGTTGATTCAGGAATATGAAAGAAAAACCTGTGTTTGACGGAGGGGGTGATGCTTCTGTACTGATCTGGGACACAGGATGGGAGTTAGTTTAGCTAGCTAAGTTATGATTTCATTAGATGTTGGTTACAATCGATACCTAGATGTGTGGCATTCATTGTTTCCTCTGTAAGGCAGGTTTGCAAGTAGGTCTTCTAAATTCCTCTCGGTTCAAACTAGTTGAGCAGGTTGCAGGCATGTCTCAGGCTGGCTAGTGACAAGTGATCAGGGAATGATACTGTATCAGTTTATCTTACAGACAGGCAGAGGGAGGTAGAAGTTAGTTTGAGAGTGGAAGTAAAGACAATCCGTGGTCCTCAATACAGCAGCAGTGGTCAGTCCTGCCTTTGTTGGGAAATCAACATAGTGTGTCTGTAAAGCCACCAGAGAATAAGCATCAACTATGATATCAGTGATACAGGGCCTTGTAGGAATCCACAATATCTATGTCTTTGCCAGAATTTGATAACTGACAATATCTTTGTGCAAATGCTGACATCTATGGAATTACTGAGTAGCCAGCTGTCCTGATTTAATTTTATTGTTTTCATAAAGTAACTACTGTCTTCATTTACTGAAGGTGGTGAATGGAAATGAAATCAATTATTTTTATGAAATGTCTTCAGACATCTTTTCTTTTGCACAAAATTATTGCACTATAGGCACTACCAGGTGTAATATTGATGACATCTCCAGCACAGTTTTTATGGTTGAACAGTCATTGCTTGACACTGATAAGCTGTATGATATGGCAAGGGTACAGGGAAGGTCTGGTCCTTAGGGCCTTTTTACTATTCTTGTGACCATACAGCAATCATATTAGATTATTTCCTTGAAAAAATAAAGAAGGGAGAGAGATAGAGAGAGAGAGAATGGATATTAGCACACAGTGTTCAGGATAATAATTCAGTTTGAAGGGCCTGGTGTGCGATAGACGAAGAGTCTTATCATAGAAGATGCCAATAGTTATATAGAGTACAAGCCCCAATTCTTGCAGTCTCTCTGTCACTGCAAATAATGTACTAAAACAGACTTTTTGTTCTTGCCAGCTTCCTTTACATCCTCACAACTTGATGTCTGTCATTTTATTACTGAACAGGCGCCGACCCTGTTTGGTAGAGTCTTGAAGAGGGACATTGGCTTAGACCTCCATGTTTGCATACATCCACTTGGCTGAAGTATCCTCAAGCCAAGACGCTCAATGCCTGCCACATGCAGGAGGGCTCTTTCACTGTGATCTTTCAGTCCACTAAAGGTCAGGGTTGTCATTTACATTATTATTACAGTGTTAACATTATCAGTGTGCCTATCATAAGCTTAATTGCCAGTTTACTTCATCGCTGTCATGCCACTTTAGATCGTCACTATTGTTATGAATGTGATCGTATGATTTGGAGCAGCTTTTATGACATTACCTCATCATGGAAGCCAGATGCTGCGTTGACACACAATTGATGCAACAACTGTGAGGCTTAATCAGCGCTTTGACTCCTCCTTTTTGAAAATCTTCCCTGTTAAAATTGAAGCCAAGATGACGATGATGAAACACTTACATTATACCCACAGTGCAAGAGAAACAAGCCGGTTTGACACTGCAAATGAACAGTTTATCAAAGTCCTTTCTCCAGTCCTGTCATATCCTGATATATTTACAAATCAGGGTGGGTCACAGCTGACTTAAGGAGGGAGAGGCCTGTCTTGCCTCTTAAGAAAACAAAACACAGCAATGCAAACAGCATTAATCAAAATCCAGTCCAAGTCGTTCCAAAAGGGCCTGTGCAGCACTTTCTGAATGTGTGAATGCCACTGGTGGATGGGGTATTTATGGCAACATGAGTGGATGTGCTGTGCTGAAATATCACTTTAACAAGGTCAGCTGAAGAGTTAGCTCTGTGGTAGGAGGGAGTCAGAAAGACAGAACAGAATAATAACAGAAGAGAGGGCAATGGGTGATAAAGGAGATGGACAGGCAAAAGAGCATGGGTAGTTTTATAAACACACACACACAGAGGGAGAGGGAGAGAGTCATCGGGGCAGAAACAGAGTTGTGGACTGAGTTGATGTCATTGGTGTGAGGTCAGCGAGTGAGGCGGCTGAAAATCAATCATTTCTTAGAACAACAGGCGGTGCTTGTTTCTGAACAGAGTAGTGATGAGGACAGGCCAGGGTCACACAACTGGCAGGGTATATATTTAAGGACAGAAGAACAGGCATAGATATATAATGACACATGGAGAGACAGAGGAAGAGGAAAATGAGACGGTCAGGGAATGAGGAAATGGAGGAATTAAGAGAGGGAAAAAAGGTGACTACTTATACTCATCCATCTCTACCTGGTTCTTCATTGTGGTTTTCATTTCCTTCTGTAAATGTAAAAGAGAGTCTATATGTCAGCAAGTTGCAGTATAAAAGATTCACACTAAAAAGATTATAAGAGACAAACAAACAGAAAGATGCACTGGTGGACAGTGGTCAGGGACGGGCAGGCTGACTGAGGGTCGGAAATGTTTCAACAGGGATCAAAGCAGAACTGAAGCAGGTGAGGTCTGACTGACAAAGGCAAGCCAAAAATGAAAAGCTAGAGTTTTAATTTAGCCATCACACTCAAGTCAGCCAATTATAATGTATGAAGTGAGAGGTTTGAAAATGGTTACATATAACTAATTTAGTTAAAGAAATGTGCAGGTTGAAATCATGTTTTAGCTTTTTCATTGGTTTTGATGAAATGCTCTGTAATTCTAATTTCTGATTAATAGAGACTGCTAAGTCTTAGTTTGGATCAAAATGCCCTTTTCACAGACATAGCAGAAAAAGCACACTTTCTATTAATGATATAATAGGGGCTACACTGCATTTAGCTTTACTAGGTTCAGAGTCATGCCACTGCTGGCTCACTGGGGAGGCCTGCTGATATACTTAGATGGAACAGTTGTTGTTAATGTATTAATTACACCTGTGCTTTTTCTGCTATGACCTATAATAGCCCATGTAGAGCTTGATTTTACCAGTTTCAGCTGGAAATATAGTAGAGCTAGCTGTGATTGCCCCTGTCATGGAAGCCTTTGTATTTACACCTGGTATTAACATCTGATCTGGATATCTGTATAATGACACTTAATAATAAGTGATTGGACTAAACTGGTGGACTTGTTAATAGTTCAAGGGAAGCAATGCCCAGGATAGATGTTATTCATTATGAAATCACTTTTTTGGTACAGGAAAACTTGCTAGGTACTTCTGCTGTTTGTAGCTTTTCACAAGGCTTGTTTAAACTTGCAGGAAGAGTCAGAGCTAAGTGATCTTTAAACTTGCTGGGTGTGTTTTTTTTCATTGGTCACACTGAAGAGATTGCATTTACACCTGGCTGAGATCTGAGAAATTATTTCAAAATGTCAAGGTATCATTTTAGTTGTAATATTTCTCCAAAGCTTAGCGATGCCCCGTTTGTTTAAAGGTTGACAGCTGTTAGTAAATATATATCCTGTATACTTGCATGTTTCACCACCTCTTACGCCTCTTAAATTCAGCTTCAGACAATGGTGTAGCTAGAGCTTGGATGGAAATCAAAGTCTTGCTCATGGGCACCTCAACGGGATGGGTTCTTGCTGTCACAGATTCAAACACACACCTGACTGTTGCTAGTCTCCATTCATTACAAGGAAGTGGTGTTTAGACTATACAGCGTGTTCTGAAAGTTTTTTTTCTGAGGTTATGAAAATTGCCCAGCCCATATGATGATCATACTTTAAAATAAGAACTTTTTGTTGTTTGTAAATGTGTTATTAATACCTCCCTCTCTATGGAGAAGGCTGTAGCACTGTTAAAGCAGTGCGTCAAGCTTTTGCTCACAGTCACTTTCATGTAGCCTAGTGTCTGTTTTCCAACCTTGTTTTTGTGGTTTTTTTAATAGCTCCTGCATCATTGGTAAAGTACAAGCTGTAGTTAGTTTTTATTGTAGGTGGAGCCCTGTTAGCCAACACTAACCCTGATTTTACCCCTATCACTATGCAATTGCTGATTCTGCTGTATTCATTTAGCAGCTGAAGGCTTCTACTGAGCACAGACCACTTGTGTGTGTTCATGTGTGTAAGTGTATGGGGAGGACAAAATCGGGCAGGATTTGCATGAGGTTTGCAAAGCTGACTCTGCCACTGAAGTCAGTCTCTTTTGCTGGCCAATTCAGTCAATCAGTCGGTCACTTGGCCAATCAGCTATCCATTCAGGAAAAGTGGGACTCCTCCGTCACTCTGGAAATGGTTTAAAGCCAACAGTCTATGGCTATCTTTCATTTATCCATTATAATTCCTACAGTGATACATTACCAGAGGTTACACTGCTTTACTAGAGCCTCACCATTACTGGATGCCTGATACCAGCTAATCAGTCATACTAAACATTGTAATGGCATATATGTATGATGGGCAATATGCAAAAAAGTGCTTGAAACAGTATTAGGACTTTACACTTAAATCCATATGCTGCTGTGAATGGTAACCTGATTCTTTGTGCTGGCCCTGTAAATGAATGCAGTCTTGCTATTGTATTACTGCATACATTTGTGATGTCAGGAGTCTCCATAGCAGTTTTCAGTAAGAATAATTCATATGTACACTCATTTTGAGTAGTTAATAAAGCATTTACAGGCAGAAAGTGAAGAAAGAAAGGATGATAAAAGAGGGGGACTTATCCCAGGAAGAGTGAAGGAGAAGGAGAGAGGCAGGTAGCAACAGATGGCAGGCAGTAGATTAGTAGCTCTCCCTTGCTGTTTCTCTGCCCTTGTGAGAGCATTGAGCAGGTCACATTCACAAAAACGACACGCGCTCACTCATTCTGTTTTTCTCAGCTTCTCGTTTCTTTTTTCCCTATCTCATTCATGTTCTCGTTCACAAAGCTCATATCACTAGGTAAGACAACTGTCGCCAACTTTGCTTCCTAAAAATCACTTTTCAATCTGCTATTCTTCTACTCCCCCAGGTCTAACCTGAGCTCTGAGGCTAATATATTTTCTGGGACATCAAAGCTGTCCCTAAGCCAAAATCCACGGTCACTTCCTGTCAACTGAGGTTGCATGAGGAAATGCTTGTGTCTGTGGGTTACCAGGCAGGAAGTGTTGAGTAGAAAGATTGGAATTTTTCTCCTCCTTTTCCTCCTCCGATTTCATCATGTGAGCCTGACTGGCTGATGGGAGAGAGATAATCATGGAGGAAGCAGGTGTTCAGCACGCCTGATGAAATGAATGTGAAAGCTGCACAAATGACGTGATAAGTCTGATTCAGTGTGGGCATGTGTATTTCTTTCCACAAAAACAATTGATTTGCCTTCTAGAGAATTAAAGATAAAATCAGTTATATTCCGTGTGACTTTTATAACTGTTAAAGTAAAAGTTAGTCGTCATAGTGCTTGGGGCTTTCTCTTTATCTGTCCATACTGTGACCTCATTAAACAAAAGTTCACACCATTCATCCCACAGCAAAAACTGTTTTATATCTAAACAAAGCAGTTTTGTGGTGGCTCTATTTAAGCAGACAGAACTGTGCTGTGCAACCAAAGACGAGACCTATAAATATGCTGGCAAACCCAGCATGATACAAGTCACTAGTCTTTTGTCAACAAGGTGCCCATATATGGGCCATTTAGTCTGTGGACATACAGTCCAGTACATTTACCATGGTGTGACCCACGACAAACATCCTCCAAACCATCCCAAGAAATATGAAAAGAAAAAATTACAGAAATGTGTTTTAATAATTTGACAGAAAATCTAAAAATGTTTAAGGATAATGAATCATCAATGCTCTTTGGCTGCTGAGCTGATTCTGTCATCTGACCACACTGTTCTACAGCTTCTTTATCTTTATTGTAGTAAACTGATAAAGTGCACACACAGAAACATCCACCCTTGCACTAAATGCAATCACTTAAAACCTAAAAACCCCAACCTTGCAGAGAAGTTGGCCTTCCGCTGCAAAACTGCAAAAACTGGTTTGTTCCTTAGTAGCTCCATTTATGCACTCGTACATGACTCGACAAGAATGGGTTTAAGGCATGATGTAACAGATGTTGAAAAAGGCATGATCATGGGTGGCAGAAAGGGATGTTGGAAGTCCACCACTTTGCTCCTTAAATATCTCAACAAGTATTGGATGGACTGCCAGAAGATTTTGTGTAGACGTTCAAGCTCCCCAGAGGATAGATTCTTAGGATTTTGTTGATCTTCTGACTTTTCCTCTAATGTGATTATCAAGACAAAATGTTAATTGGTCCAGTATTTTGGTTTATGAACAAATATTTGCAAAACTCCCATCAGCCTCAGCTGTATTTGTGGTAATTAGCACATGTTAGCTTGCTAGCAGACTAAACTAAAATGGTGAACAGGTAAACATTATCCCTGCTTGTCATCAGCATGTTAGCATTGTCATTGTGAGCATGTTAGCGTGCTGACATTAGCACAAATCTCAAAGCACTGCTGTGCCTTAGTACAGCCTCACAGAGCTGCTAGCCTGGCTGTGGACTCATGGTCTTGTATGAGGTAGACAAGCTCAAGGCTTCACAGTGAATGAACGCAAACATAGCATACTTGTTTATTTTTTGAGGCGACCCAAAGTAGATGAATGTTGTAGATCGCTGCCTCTCGTGTCCACGGTAACCTCTGGCAGCATCTGCAGAGAAAACTTGGGCAGCTGCATGAAGAACTGATGTCTGCTTAACACCACAACACTATTTAGGTTATTTGTCAAGGCTTTGACACAGCCTGTGCCAGCTGTTACTAGAGCCAAATCTGAACCAACATAGTACTGAACAGGGTTTTGTAGTCCTCTGGACATAAAGTGTAAATGTCCTCTTATGAGAGTTTGTCAGCCTAGGCTGTGTAGTGGTGTTGCACTGATCTATGGTCCCCTACAGAGTCAGTGTGGATAGTACTGGAACAAGTCCTAGTGGTTTAAAAGGTTTGGGATGTGGCCAGACTGCTCCTGACTGAAGAGAACAGGAGGAGCCCTGTTTGACTGTGCTGACTGACCAGAATCCCCCCTCCCTCCCCCCAAACTCCCCCCAACCTCTCTCTCCATTTCTCTCTCCCCTGTTTTCTCTCCCTGCTCTCAGTGACAGCGCTGGCCTGTCTTGGCTGCAGTATTGACTGATGACTGGGCTGTGACTGTGTGTTTTGCAGATGGCTGCAAGCAGTAGCTGAGGACACCACCGGGAGTTCCCCATCTCTGTCTCCCTCTGCCACCTGCAAATATGAATGGTAAGACCACTGCAGTGTGTTTGTGTGTGAGTGAGTGTGTAAAGGAGGGCAGCAAACCAGAAGTGTACGTCTGTGTGGAGAGAAAGCTGTGTGTGGTTTTTGGCTCTGCAGATCTGTTGGGGCAAATACAGTGCTAGGTATAGTAATAATTCCCAGTTCGATGACTGCGTTTGGCTGCACGTGCGTCTGTCTGTATGCACACTGTTTTATTAATTTGTCTCTGCTATCCTTGTGTTGAACTGCATACTTTGAGTCCTACATTTAGTGCAGTTGTGCTCTGTCAGTTTGAAGTTGGTTCCAATTTTTTTCCATATTATGACACCAGCTTTGTTTATAGTGCCAGTTACAGGACTAAAGGTAGAGCAAATGTTTATGTTTTTCTATGATGTAGTGAACTGTCCATTCAGTGTGTCTGCTGATGTGACTGTTGAGTAAACACTGATGTATAGTCGGCCTTGGTGGGGTAAATAGTAGTGAAAGGCTGAGCTTGTTCTACCCTCCTGTCTGAACAAAGTGACACAGCACCACTGGCAACACAGAGCTTCATTATCACTTCGTCAATATCGGTGCATTCTCATCTCTTAACTGCCGCCAAGGCTGGCATTGGGGTTGTCTCTCGTGTGTGTGTGTGTGTGTGTGTGTGTGTGTGTGTGTGTGCGCGCGCACGCGTGTGTACTCCTGTCTTCCAGCTTGTTTATTTGCAAGTCATAAAATTGTATTCATGCAAAATATCTGCTTGTTTGCCTTGCTCAGATTTACGTGTTGTTTGTGTGTAATTCACACTTATGTGATTATTTAAACAGTAAGAAAGTAAACAGTTTGGGGCCTTTTCAAGAAGCAAGTTTGCCTAAGAAAAATGAGTAAACTTACTCCTTGAAGCTGATTGGCCTGGTATTAATATGACTTTAAGGTCTGTGTTCCATGTCTGATGCTTCAAATTTATCTGAACCTGTGACTTCTTGTTCTCTCTAGGTGGTCTGAGTATATGGGCGATTAGTCCGGAGGAGAGGGACAAGCATGATCAGAAGTTTGACACCCTCTCCCCATCAATGGGATATGTCTCAGGTACACACACAAACATACGTCATTGCAGAGACTGTTGACGCATCATGCTCACAGTGATTGCCCTGACAGCACATTTACATGAGACATTACAAGTCAGACCTTTTCCCATTGTTTAAACTGATAAACGCCAACTGTTTAAACCAAAACGATTCCCTAATCCCACAATAATACCAAGACACACATGTCACATATACTGTATATAGTGATGTGTAAGAGTCATATTTTTAAGGTGATGCATGCAGGAGAACCATTACCCTCACAGTTTTCTTCTGTTTTTCGTTTTCTTCCCTATCTGTCTCTTTCTGCAGGGGAGCAGGCAAGGAAGTTTTTCCTCCAATCAGGGCTGCCTGCTTCAGTTTTGGCTGAGATATGGTGAGAAACACACACACATTCACACATACTGAGATTTTTTTGAATGATCGGTTCTCTGGAAGTATTCACTGAAATCTATACCTGAATATTTTAACACTCTTTTCTCACTCTCTATTTTTCCTCTGTCTCTCAGGTCTCTGGCTGATATGAATAAAGATGGGAAGATGGACAGGTTGGAGTTTTCCATCGCTATGAAGCTCATAAAGCTAAAACTCCAGGGCACGCCGCTTCCCTCAGCACTGCCAATCATCATGAAGCAGCCTCCAGTGCCTGTTCCCAGCCTCAGTAAACCCACCTCATCTATGACCAACCCAGCCTATGGTACAGTATTACATATATATGGATACTGTATAGTCAGGAATGTAATTGTTTTCCTAAACTGTCCATGATGTGAAAATGTGTTTTTGGCTGTAACTTCATATACAAATAAGTCTCCTTGTGTGATTTTAAACAGCTGACGGCTGGCTATTCTAAGGGTTGTCTAACTGATTGTCTCTATACATATTGTGTATATACATGTTGACTGCTGTGCCATCTAATGGGTGTACCGTGTGTTTGTGTGTGTGCGTGTGTGTGTTTGTGTCCTAGGTATTGGTTCTGTGCCTAACATGCCCATGATGTCCGGGGCAAACTTTGCCATGTTGACCCCTATCTCCATGGCAACCCCTGGACTCTCACCTTTGACACCAATGACAGGCCTCACCTCTTTGGTTCCTACAGCAACAGGTCTAAGCCCTCTAATAGCCTCCAACCCCACCAGGCCCCTGATGCCCACTATGGGAAACACCACACTGCCAAACGGCACCATGGGACTTCTGCAGCCAATCCCAGCTGGAGCTTTGGCAACTGGTACGCGTGATTCTCATTTTTATCTCTCTATTGGATTCTTCTCTTCTTTTTTCTATTCTGTTGTGTATCTGTCACTGCTCTGGAAGAAAAGTCATCAGGAGGGTCTCCAGTATGATTGAATGTATTCATGTGTCTTGTGATTATCACTTGCTCGATGCTTATTATCTGTGTCCTGTGGCATAAAAACCTTTGAGGAGGAACGCCCTGCTCTGAGAATACATATGTTTGCAGCAGAGTGCTGATGATGAAATATTTCTGCAGCTTTTGGGGGGGAAACAGGAGAAATGAATCCTAGTCCAGTTTTGCAGAGTCAGGTCTCTCTGTCTCATTTCCATATAAATAGCTTCCCTGACCTTGACAAGGGTACAACAGTGAGTGCATGATAGTATATCACTGAGCCTCTGCAGGACTCTCCTCCCCTTTCTGAAAACTTAAAAAAAAAAAAGTATACATTTTGGGAGGATAATATGTTATGGCTGTCGTTAGGTGTTAGAACAAAATGTCCTAAAAATGTTGCACACTATTATAGAAATGGATATGTTTTGGTGCTTTGTGGTTTTAGGCCTACCTCTATCTGCATCCACCTTCTCCTCTCCACTAGGACTCTCCTCTTCTCCTGCTGGTTTATACAAGGCTTCATCACTGTTGGACCTGGGATCCAGCAGGTAAAACATACCCACACATTTACATAGAAATTTGGAAGAACTATGCACTTCCCCCTTTTACACAATCAGCACCTTGTTTATCTTGTTAGTCTCTTTAAAGATGCAACACTCAAAGATGTCTGAAGTTTGTTGCATTCATCTTTTAATTTTTTCATGTCACTGTTTGTCTTTCAGCTCTGCTTCCTCATCCCCTTCTGTGATGTCCCCTATGGTTGCTGGTCCCAGTGACTGGGCTGTGCCACATGCCTCTAGACTTAAATACAGACAGCAGTTCAACAGCCTGGATAAACAGATGACTGGATACCTCACTGGTATGATGTCTGTGTGAATGTGTGTATGTACAGTGTTTAGGTCAAACAAAACCAAACTATGCATGGAATGTAGGCGTGGATGTTCATGAACAACAGCCACTGATCATTTCGTAACAGTTGTTTTTTGATGTGAATCGAGTCTTAGTTAACTCTAAGGAAGTGGAGACACAGGAGTGACAGTTTCTCAACACACGCATACAAATACACAAACACATACACACACAAAGACTCACTCACTTACTTCAGCTAGATTTGCAGATGGTTTCCTCTCTAATGGAACTAGGCACAGACAGTAGTATACAGCTCCACACACCTTACCCATGATACCCACTGTTGTTCATGCTGTCACAATCCTTTTAATCATCATCTTTTCCATTCAGGTTAAATGTTTCTAGTTTCCCATTCAACATTAGACACTTTTATCAAAAACATCTGCACGGGGCTGCCCCATCTCTACACATGCTACATTTTAAATTTTATTTGTTAAGTAAATCCGTCCTCCACCACACCCACACATCTGTGCCATACAGTTGTTCTGACATTGTCATTTTTGTTACCAGGTCAACAGGTGAGAGGTTCCATGGCAACCACAATGCTGACTCAGACACAGCTGGCCACCATCTGGTGAGTGTGTGTGTGTGTGTGTGTGTGTGAGTGAGTGATGAAAACAGCTGATGAACAGAGTTGTAATTATACTGAGGACCTTGGTTGTCTTACAGGTGCTAAATATTTGTTTCTAAACTCAGTATACTTTTCTCAGTTGTATATAATTCTTCTGCATTCAAAGGTAATATTGTCAGTGTAAAATCATGCAAAAACAACTTTTACATTTCATTGTCAACTCTTCTGCAGGACTTTAGCAGATGTGGATAAGGATGGCAAGCTGAAAGCTGAGGAGTTTATTCTGGCAATGCATCTGGTAGACATGGCGAAGATCGGACAACCACTGCCGCTAACACTCCCAACTGAGCTGGTACCACCCTCACAAAGGTATTTGCACACATAACAAAAAAGTGTTTTGAAATAAGTTATTGAAACATTAAACATTGACTACAATAATGTGACTGTTTATTGAATATTTGAATTGTGTGTATTTAAACAAATTATTTTAACTATTGCAGGGGTGCAATGAATGGATCCAGCTCTTCTCTCTATGCTGCTCTGACTGATGACTTGGACATAGAACCTCCACAGAAAGCCAAGACCAACAGTCAGTGCTCACACGTCCACACTAGCAAAGAGAGTGCAGTCTCGTTTAACTACTGGCACAGTGTTAAAGCTTGTTCTCTCTAAGATAATACAAGGCTAAAACCATACCTAGTAACCAAACTCACTACAATCAGTGGCTATGGATCACAGCTGTGCAGCTGAGTTGGCTGCCAAACTCTCCATTGATCACCATAAACATACACTCACTGTTGTGACATACACAGTCATAGGCAGTTGAAAACATCCAAGTAACTCTAAAGTAGAGTAGGGCAATACTTTGTTGTTGGATTTGTACACACTATCATAATCACAAAGCAAGTTGTAGAAGCTTGATTTAAAGTTTGTATCAGCTGTTTTTAAATATTGGGACCTGTTTTTGATTATGGTAAGATAGGAGAGTTGTGTCTATGAGTTTCTGTGTAATCCATCCTTCTGGTTTAACTTTCCAACATATTTTAACCATATAAGCTCAAATAAGTAATCATTATTTGTGCATTTTTATAAAACAGAGTAAATATTTCCAGGATTTGACTCCACAATCATAATAAACTTTTTACCCGTCTATATTCAGTGTCATTTGAGGATAAATTCAAAGCCAACCTGGAGCGAGGAAACGCAGAACTGGAGAAAAGACGACTGGCGCTGCGGGAGGCAGAGAGGAGGGAGCAGGAGCGGCGGGCTCAAAAGGAGAGAGAGGACCGAGAGAGGAGAGAGAGGGAGGCTCGGGAGGCTGAGGAGTTCAGGAGGAAAGAAGAGGAGAGGAGGCTTGAGCGACAGAGGGAACTCGAGAGGCAGAAAGAAGAGGAGCGACAGAGAGAGATAGAGAGAAAAGAGGTGGGGGAGCATGTTACAGCTTTCTGAATGAGCTGTAAATACTGTATGTAAAAGGATGATTTTTTTGTATGAATGTTTCCTTCTTTTAATAGTAGAAATGTTTGTTCACACTTCTGTGAATATATATTTACTTCAGTGTCTTTTGTCTGTGATCATTCCAGGCTGCACAGCGGGAGCTTGAGCGTCAGAGGAAGGAGGAGTGGGAGAGAAGGAGGCGAGGAGAGCTCCAGATAAAGAAGGAGCAGGAGCAGGATGATATAATCAGATTGAAAGCAAAGAAAAGGAGTCTGGAGATGGAGCTGGAGGCTGTGGTGAGTGGTGAAGAGACAATATCTAGAGTTTATTTCAGAGCAACACATAAGCCGTTCATAGACGTACCCTCATTATGTCCAGATGTCTGTCACCCATTATTAAGTTTCTAACACCTCTATCTGTCTTTCTGTCTCTCTGTACCTCAGGGTAACAAGCATCGTCAGATCTCAGATCGGCTGCGTGACATTCAGAATAAGAAGAAGCTGCAGAGGACAGAGCTGGATCTGATTAATCAAAGGAAAGAGACACGCCAACAAGACATTAACAACCTGCACAAACAGCTAGAGGTGTGTGTGTGTGTGTGTCTCTCTCTCTCTTTTCTTTTTCCAATGTGTTTCTAAGTTTAAGGTTAAATGTGATTTTCTGACACTATTTTCCTGTGGCAAAGTAACCAAGACAGTTATTGATTGTAACCATTTTGTGTTATCTGTGACTTATGTGTCTGATCTTTGCTTCCCTGGGAAATTGTGTATTATTGTTTTCCTGAACATTTTCTTCCAATGACGCATTTCTTGTTGCTTTTGATGCATTTCCTCTCGGTCAGGAGTTCCAGAGGAAGTTGTCCCAGTTGACTCCGGAGCAGAAGAGGCTGACAGAGAAACTCAAAAGCATGACTCTGAATAACCTGCCTGGTAAGTGCTGATGGATGAACATAAAGAGCTCAGGAACAGCAGCTTAGAGTAGATATTAAATAAAAGAATATATTAAATGGGCAATTTGGGTAGTAAAATAAATTCAGAAAATATGGAGTTATTTGAAATAATGCACCAAACCAGTGCAAAAATGAAAATACTAAAAAGTTGTGAGAAGCATTAAAATATCTTTATTGCTAATGTAAACAGAGAGTGCAATATATATGAAAATGTATTTAAAGAGTTTTTCACTTTGTAAACCTCATTTTCCTTCTTAGTACACCTGTGTCTGGGAAGCAAACCGACCTGGTGTCATAGCAGCCTTTTTCACAGGGAAGGTTCTGGCTTGTTTAACTGTATTTCATCTGTTTCTAGTGGCGACCATGTCCACCCTGAAGGTGGGTGTTTCAGAGAAAAAGGGGACATGTATGAAACTGCAAGAGCAGCTGGAAGCTCTTGAGAAAGATACTGCTGCCAAACTGGCTGAGATGGACCAGTACAACAAAGACATGCAGGTAGGAATAAGTTACAAAAATAGCGTTGTTAAATTAACTTCTAGTAACTAAAGTAATTAAAGTAATCATCATTTCACACAGAACATTCGCATCAAGCCTGTTTTAACCACAAATAACATGGAGCATGTGTTCAGATCTAAGAATGTCCTCAATCATTACATCTAAACTAAATGGCTAAAGTGCTGTTGTGGTATGCGGATCACTTAATCAGAAATTCTACATTACTGCTGGACTGTGTAGGGTTCAATTGGGTTGGGCAGACAATGCAAAATGCCACAGCAGCCACGTCAAACAATTAACACTGATGAGGACTCCTTTCACTTTAATTGTGCCAGTGAGCAATGATGGTGCCCGAAATCACTTCCTGTTTACTATATAGTGCCACTACATTTACTGTCTGCCACAAAAAACACTGTGTCCTAGGCATGTAAAATTACTGTTGTGGATCTCTACAGCTGTCAGTCATGATGATGATTAGTGACTGAAATCCCAATTTATTGCTCACTACTGAGTAAACTATTGAGTGTCTGTTACAGAGAGAGCAGTGAATGAGGGAGTGATTTTGGACACAGTCAGAGAAACAGTGTACAACAAAAGGACTCTACCCAGCACTCCTCAATCTAATGCCGCCAACATTAATATTATTTTGTTTGACAAGTCAGAATTTCAACCATGAGAAAGCTCGATAGCCTGACCAGTCAACACTTGTTTGATTTTCATGTGCCCAGCATTAAAGAGACGGAAAAGACTTCATATCGACTTTTTGACTCCCTGCAGACACCACAGTGTAGTCTTTTTTAGCAGAACCTTCCCTTACATTTTCACAGTTTTAGTTCACATTGGGAGCTTCTCACTAAACTACTACTATCTTCCATCGGTGGCTAGTTACATACTCCTCCACAACAGTATTGTTTTGACTAGCTTGAAGAAATACAGTGTCAGTAGTTGTAATGGAAGGTGGACTATTAGTCATTTACTTTTTTCAGCCTGATTAATCAACAACCACTCAACACCCCCCCAAGCAGTCATACTTATTCTTTGTAAGTATCAGTCACTACAAATGGAATAAAGTGCTGACTGAGCACATTGCCATGTTAGTCCAGTATCTGAACAGAAGTGTGTTTCTTAAATTACATAAAATCAGGGTTTTGCTGCCAGTGTGAAGCTTTATTGCAGAGCAGGTTGTAGTCAAGGTTATTTTTCCTGTTACTTTCCTTACAAACTTTGAGTGTCTATCTTTAAGTTCCACATATATTACATACTAATTACTGCTGCTTGGCCCTTATGCCTCTGTTTTTCTCCTCCTCCTCCTCCTCCTCCTCCTCCAATCATTCTTCTCCTTCATAACCCACTTTCTTGCCTTCTGTTACCGATTTTATCCCTTTGTTATCTTTATCTTTTATTCCTCTCATCTCCTTTGGAAATCCTCTGTTCTTTCCTACACTGGATCCCATTCCTCTCCTCCCTCTCACCTACCTCATATCCCTTCTCCCCAACTTTACAGTATGTGGGTGCTGACGACTCTATGCTTCAGGCTGTCTTCTGTCTGCTGGCCTGCCTTCGTAACCTCTTCTACCTACTTAAGGTTTTCACTGTTCTCAGCTGGTCTAATCTGGTCTTTTCTAATGTTCATTGCTCTGCTCATGTTTCTCGATCAGTCACATCTCATTTCCTCAGGTTCATTCTTATGCTTTGAATTATCTCTGAATCTTTTTTTTCTTCTAAATATTTAGCCACCTTTGGGCTCACTACGTGTTTGTGCATGTTGTTTGTGTACAGCACATCATAACTGTCTAGTCAGTTCAATCTTAAATTCAGCCTCATATCTTTCCGCCAGTAAATGTGTGTTGTTATTGTTTACATTAGGAGCTGAGAGAGAGCCAGAGAAAGCAGCAGGCAGCATTAGAGAAACTACGGAACATCAAAGAGGACAAACGGCGTGAACTGATTCGAAGGAAGGAGCAGGAAGAGGAGAGGAAGAGGAGAGAAGAGGAGAAGACACGACAGGAGGAGGAGAGGAGGCGGAAGGAGGAGGAGGAAGCTCAGAGGTATTTTGCTTTTCCACTGGTTTAATTTTAGATTTTAATGTCAGTTAAAAGTACATTTCCTCTTGATATATTAACTTTTACAATATTGGCAATGTTTGCTTCCCACTCTCAGGCGTATTAAAATGGAAAAGGAGCGCCAATGGCAGGAGAAGCTGAGAAGAGATGAAGAGGAGCGTCAGAGGAGGCTTCAGGAGGAGAGAGAGGCCAAACAGAGGGAGGAGGAAGAGAGAGAGAGACAGGCTCTGATCCAGGCTGCCAAGGAGCAGGCTGAGCGAGAGCTCAGAGCAAAGGAGGAGGCAGAGCGAAAGAGAAGAGAGGAGGAGAGGAAGAAAAGAGAAGAAGAGGAGGAGCGTCAGAGGCAGTCAGAGAAACGGAGGCAGGAGGAGGAGAGGAGAAAGCTGGAGGAGGAGAGGAGGCAGCTAGAGGAAGAGAGGAGGAAACTGGAGGAGGAGCGGAAGAAAGAGGAGAAAAGAAGGAAAGAAGAAGAGGAGCGGCGCCGGAGGGAGGAGGAGAGAAGAGAGGTGGAGCGCAGGAGGGAGAGGGAGGAGGAGGAGTGCAGAAGACAGAGGGCGGCCGAGGCTGCTGTCCGAGATGCGGAGGAGAGGAGAAAGCGAGAGGAGGAGGACAGGAGGAAGAGGGATGAAGAGAGGAGAAGGCTTCAGCAGCAGCAGCTGGAGGAGGAGAGGAGGAAGCGTGAGGAGGAAAGAAAGAGGGCAGAAGAGGAGAGGAAGAGAAAAGAGGAGGAAGAGGGGAGGAGGAAAGCCGAGGAGGAGAGAAAGAGGAAGGAGGAGACAGCTCGTCAGCAGCAGCACCTGGGTGGAGGAGGGAAGCTGGATATTCAGGAGAAACTAACGTCTCTGCTGAGAGGACTGGAGGAGAGGAAGGGTGAGACACACTCATTCATTTCTATACTTCTCTGTAGTCTCTTTCTGCCCTCAGTGTCTATTAATGGTCAAATCACATAATAATTCTTGTGCTGCTTTAGGTGGACAACCCAGGGCCACACAACACAGGAAGTCAGCTGCTCTCACATCCTTCAAAGCGCTCTACCCGTTCACTGCACGAAACAACGAAGAGCTCAGCTTCAATGCGGATGATATCATTGAGGTAAGCATGACAATTATGTCTCAAAAGGGCTGCACTGAACCGAAAATTCCCCGTCTCTTCCTTCTAGGGGATAAATAAAGTATCTATCTATCTCTTTTACTTTTGCTCCTCGCTGTCCATGCCTTTACACCTCTCCCTTCTTCTCTCTCGAACTCCCCTGTCTCTTTTTCTCAGGTTGATGAGACGACAGAGCGGGAGGAAGGTTGGCTGTATGGCAGCAAACAAGGGAAGATGGGCTGGTTCCCAGAGAGCTACGTCGAGAGAATGGCCCCATCAGACACTGCTAACAGTAATACTGCTGCCGCTGCTGCCACCGCTCCTAAAGTGCCGCTCCAGTCACAGCTTTCCAGTGTCCTTGAGGCTGCCAAGGCAGCAGGCACAAAGTCTGCCTTTACACCAACACACTCTCCAAACCTTGCCACCTTGGAGACACAAGGACAGGTGAGAAGTTTACAGACCTGGATGAGCCACTAGCCTCTGATTACGACGGTATGATTATTGTCTGCACATGCTCATTGTACTTTCTTTATTTCTGTGCTACTGTCAGCAGGTGGTTGGTAACCTGCTCGCCCAGGCCCTGTGTTCATGGACAGCGAAGACAGACAACCATCTGAACTTTAATAAGGACGATGTCATTCAGGTGCTGGAGCAGCAGGAGAACTGGTGGCTGGGAGAGTTGAACGGTGAACAGGGCTGGTTCCCCAAGACATATGTGACGCTGCTGGGAGAAGAAGAAAGTTCAGAGTAAGTTTGCTTCCCATAATTAAACTAGTGGGAGTGGGTTTGTCTCACATTTTTTAATTTTAAATTCCTCTTGGAGTCTATTCTAGAGACTTTGACAGCTATATCAAAATCAGACATGAAGGCCAATGATTAACTTAGCTGGCACGATCCCTGAAACTTGAATCTGCACACTAGTTTGGTAAGACTTGCCAAAATATCTGAATCATTAGTCATGATCCTTTTTTTTTTGTACTACATTTATAAACTTAAATAAACTCGGTAGCACAAAGCACATACCTGTCCTCCACTTTCCATGCCATTATATCCTGTAGCCGTTGGGTCACTTTTAACTCAATGTAAGTCAAAG
The DNA here is from genome assembly GCF_021018895.1 of Seriola aureovittata. NCBI lineage: Eukaryota > Metazoa > Chordata > Actinopteri > Carangiformes > Carangidae > Seriola > Seriola aureovittata. The sequence goes on along the minus strand of NC_079364.1, from coordinate 20,268,357 downwards.
AAAACAAGCATCTGTCACATGACAATGTAGATGTGCTTGTGAGTGCATCAACAGGTGTGATAACAAATCCAGTATGGTGGGAATTCAGGCCAAGGAAATAGTTGTGTCCCTCCTCAGTGATGAGGAAGCTTTAATTTGATAAGCGTGGTAGTGTAATGTTGGTTTTCTGTGTTTATAGCAGGAAGAGTTCCCCTCCTGATGCGTCAGAGTCCAGCGACAACCTGCAGCTTGAAGGTACACTAAGACGTTATCTCAACCTTCCTTATTTATCGGCCTAATGTAGTTCAGTTAATATTTATCTTCATATGTTACTCACTGTACATTATACACTCATGTGTTGCTGTCTAGCTCATATTTCAACATCTAAGGAGCACACATGGCATTATATACTAGTTTTATCTTGCTTTTCATGGCACAGTGAAATCTGGATTTCTTGCTGAATTACATAGATTATGTGTTTATCCACTATGTCTACAACCTTTGTGGTATATTTTGCATTGAACATACAGTATATAACCACATTATCTGAAATAAATGTGTTGTCATAATAGATGTGTTGGAAATCTTGTGGCCATTCATTCTGGTCTAGTTGAAACCATGTGTCCTTTTACTCTCCAGAATACGTGGCGTTGTACACTTATGAGTCTCCAGAACCTGGTGATCTGACGTTTAGAGAGGGAGATGTGATCTTGGTGAGCAAGAGAGAGGGAGAGTGGTGGCACGGCTCTATAGGTGATCGCACAGGCCTCTTCCCCAACAACTACATCACACCCAAAGAGACGGATGTAAGAACTCTTTACACATATATAGGATAAACTAGTGTATCATAAAACTGGGTGATAATGGATGATGTATTATATTGCAATATGTTAATTTTATATTTTTTCACTCCCTGTATTTCTGTGTAGTGCTCTTAAAGATTTTAACTGATGATATATTAGACAGACTCTAACAGATTTATAATTTGTTTTATTTTAGACATCAAGCATATCTGGAAAGAAGAAGCCAGGTAAGCTCATCGTCTTTTATTTTTTAAATAAAATAATAATTCTGTCTCTGGCTCACTTATAAGAACACAAATCCTTCTTTTGCATTTTGCTGCAGTTTTTAATTTCGGTTTCTGTTTTGTGTGCACAGAGATTGGCCAGGTGATCAGGGCCCACTCCTCTAGCAGACCTGAGCAGCTAAACCTGGAAAATGGCCAGCTCGTCCTCATCCTCAGCAAGAACGCCTCTGGCTGGTGGCTTGGAGAACTGCAGGTCAGTGTTCGACTGCTCTTCAGACCTGTTTGAGGTGATCTATCGTACTGTACAGGAGATAACCGCAGAGGGTCTGGGATTCAGTTTACCTATGCTAAACTGAACTCTGTTGCACTTTAGCAGCTGTGGCCCCAAATCAGCATAACAGCCAGAAGTCTCAGCACTTCTTAACAACTTCTTTCCCAACCCTTTGGCTTGTGACCTTGGCCGACATCTCCACTTTCTGGTTAAAACCTCAATATCCACATTATTTTGTGTTTTCTGACTCTAGGCCCGTGGTAAAAAGCGACAGAAGGGCTGGTTCCCTGCTTCTCATGTCAAAATATTAGGATCCAACAGCGGCAAGTCCACACCAGCACTCCAGCCAGGTAACACACACACACACACACACACACACCTTTCTGCAAGTCAGTTGAAAGCCAGAGGTGGAGAGAAACAGTCCGCTACATTTTCTACAATTGTGATGTGATAAAATAGTTGGCTGAGAACATTCTGTCCTATTCTCTCTCAGTCTGTCAGGTGATCGCCATATACGACTACACCGCCTCCAATAAGGATGAGATGAGCTTCTCCAAAGGTCAGCTGATCAACGTTCTAGACAAGAACGACCCTGATTGGTGGAGAGGAGAGATCAATGGCGTCACTGGCCTGTTCCCAATCAATTACGTTACGATGACCACAGCAGAGTGCGACCCCAGCCAGCAGTGTAAGTAAATCTCTTAAACATCATATCGTGATTGTAAATGAAGATGCTCTGCTCCCATGTTGCTTCAAACCTCTGTGACTAACTGATCCTTATCCTGATGTTCTTCATCTGTGCAACCGCCTTCTGCCATCACGTGTATTCTTTCATCCACCCACCTCTTCATCTGTTTATCCCTTCTTCTCACTGACTATTTCACTTTTTCCTTGTTTGTCTCACTTCCTCCCTCCCTTCCCAATCTGTATTTCTTCTTTCCTCTCTGTCTCTCCATTCCCCGGCCTCTGTCTCTTTCTCCTTCTAGGGCGGTAGAAAGTCCTCTTCCTCCTCCACCTCCTCTTCCTCTCCTCCTGACTTCAGAGAGACCCACTATTGCACTCTTCTCTGAAGAGACGGAGGTTCTGGACTCCCTATCCACTAACTTCTCCCACTGAGATAATGCTACCGTGTGTGTGTGTGTGTGTGTGTGAGAGCGACAGACAGAGAGAGAGTGTACTGTGTGAGTATGTGTTTTTGAGAAGAAAATGAAACGGTTCCTGTGTTACCTTTGAATGAAGCAGGACCTGAAACAACTTTCTTACTACTCAGTGCTGTATCTATCAATTGTTAAAGCCTTGGTGCCTTTGGTGACTGTGAACTGATGATGCTGAAGCACAGAAAAAGTGTCTGAAGCAGAGAGATAGTGGGTCTCTCTGTGGCTTCTCCCTCTCCTTTCCTTTCATTTCCCCTCATAAGACACTTATTTTTCTCTCTCCTTCCTTCCACATGTCACCCTTTTTTCTCTCTCTCTCTCTCTCTCTCTCTCACTTAATTTCCTTTTCTTATTCATTATTTCTATTCTTTGTTTAAAGCCTTATTTCCATTCTAACTCCCTCTGTCTTGGGAGTTCAGCTCACATAGAGCCCACTATTTATCTCAGAGATGTTCAGACATGTCACACAAGCTTTACTGTCACTTTCTAAGCCTTGTTCTCAGGTAATGAGAAACATTGTACTAACCCTCAAGCCTGTGGGTAATTTGAGAAAGAGTGGACAGTCCAAATTCCAGGCCGTGTTCATGTGCAACCATCCTGTACTTGTCTTTAAAAATGCTTGAAACAAGCCCTTAAGTTTGACCCTCTATATTTACAAAAGAAATATTTTGAAAAAAAGGAATAAGACAGGACACAATCAACAGTAATTTTGCTCATGATTGAGTTGGAAACTTGAGAGGAGAACCTGCTAAAAATAAAAATTCTTACCCTTCACCTTATGTAAACCCTGTTACCGTTAACCGTTTTGCAGTGGGCTTTTGATTTCATGCCTTTGAACACCTTTAGTTTCACTTCATTTGGACACAAAATGGTACAAGCAAAAGTGTACATCTCTATATGTGAAAGCCATAACTAGGTCAGCTGTTAACACCAACGGAAGGAAAAGAAGTAGTTTTGAAGTGAGATGAAGCGACTCTTCACCATATGGCGAACTGTTTCAAAGCCATCGACAGACATAAGCTTTGCCTCATGGGGTGACATTACAAACTGCTTCTCCTCATATTAACTGAATGCTGTTTTGCTGCTGCTCTGATGGTTTTTGTTTGTGCATAAAGTGAATGCACGTTACACGGTGAGAAAAACAACTGTAATCATTACTGTCAGGATTGTGGATAAATTTTCCTCAGGCCAACAAGTGAAAAACTAATCTATGCAAGCTTCACATGAGGAACTGACTCCTGAGTCCAGTCTAATGAATACTGAGGTACATCGACATCAAGGAAGCAAATGAAAAATGATAGTTTGAGGAACCCTAATGCAAGAAAAAGGAAATTGTTGCAAATGCGCTCTTCCCTGTCTTCTGTTATTTTAATTCAGAAGTTGCATCAGTCAATTTATCACAAACCTCACATACATTTCAAGTGAATAGCTGCAAGCAAATTGTGTAAACCACACTGTCAGCAACAAGATTTCATAGCAGCAAGGGCTTGACGATATAAACAGTCGGGTCCAAAAGTCTGAGACCACTTGAATGAGAAAGTGGTCTCAGACTTTTGCCAGCACTGTAGACAGAACATTTGTGTTACAAGAGAGTGGAACTATTTTTGAAGATGTGCTTAATATATTTTCTGATTCTGAAATAAAACAAAAAATAAAGATTGGTTTGGGATCACACAAGTTTTTTATTATGAAATACTCAGTGAAATATCTTTGGTCGTGTGTGTGTGTGTGTGTTATATTCAGTGTTTATATTGTCAACATAATAAAGGCGATTAAGATGAACAGATATGTGAGCAACCGTTTCTCAGCTGGATGCAGAGTTACATCCGTTGGTCTTCATCAAAATTAGACTTTCTTCTAGCAGCATAGCAGCATAGCCCTTCTGCTTCTGTGCAACGTAGTCCCTAAGGTTTGCTTCTCAGACAATTTTGATTTGTTTTTCTTTTGTTTGTTTTTACAAATTTCTTCTATCTCTGTAATATTAGCTACATTGCTGCCATCACTGTGTTAATATTAGGTATCTAACCCGGACACAATTGTTTTGGTTTATTTTGTAGCAGAAATCATGGAAAATTGGAAAAAAGAGTAAGCTTTATCCACTCTGAACATGCGCCAAATAGGTGAGCAAGAAAGAAAGAATCCCCCTTCCTGTTTTGGTACAAACAGATTTGGTCTAGGAGAAGTTTTAGTCTGATACCAGCAATGAGAAGATAACGGCACCGAAGGAGAAAGAGACAAACACGACAGGAGAGACGGAGTACTATCAGACTTTGTGACAGAAGACAGATGGACAACTTGAATACTCAGAGAGACAGAATTGGTGTCATAGCGATGACTTTACAGTGCAGATTTCACTTTTTAAACCTTTGGGATGAGAGAGACGATGAGGGGGAAGGAAGAGAGCGAGGGGAAAGGGAAGGGTCAGTGAAGGAGAACCAGTCCGTTTGTATGGGACCCTCACAATGGGCTAATGGGCACCCTGTATCAGGTAAGTAATTGTGTGCGTGTGTGTGTGTGCGTGTGCTGATCTAGTGTTTCGTGTTCCCCTTTCCAACCCACCTCTTCTTCTTCTTCCCCTTTGTGGTCTTCCTCCTCCTTTGTGAAACCTTCATTAATGTGCATTTAAACACAAGACAGTGCAGTAAGAAAAGAGAAAAGCAGCTTCTGTTTTTTTGTTGTTGTTTTATTCATGTCAGAACCTCCAGCAGGAGGCAGTAAATGCAGCGCTGAAGTGATGCTGTGGTGTAAGCAGTGTTGTTTTGTTGAAGTCTTTTTTTCTTTTTCTTTTTTTCGTACAAAATAATATGAACCGCCCCTCTTGTGTGTGCTCTTCCTCTCCTGCAGGGTGTGCAGACCTGAACAGCCTGGACACACTGAGCCCCCAGGAGAAGAAGAGACAGGGTTACATCCATGAGCTGATACAGACTGAGGAGAGATACATGGATGACTTGAATATAGTGCTAGAGGTAATGCACACACATCCTGCTGAAAAACTCATGTCATGACCCAATACAGTTAGACACTGTGGAGAAGCAGTTATTATTTTAGGAGAATGAGATGTGTCCCTCCTGATCACGTACCTGACAGTGTTAAAATTCATCATTGTCTTTTATTTATTTTATATATGTGTGTGTGTGTGTGTGTGTGTGTGTGTGTGTGTGTGTGTGTGTGTGTGTGTGTGTGTGTGTGTAGGTTTTCCAAAGGCCTATGTCAGAGTCGGGCCGTCTGAATGATGCAGAGATGGCCATGATCTTTGTCAACTGGAAGGAACTGCTGGCCTGCAATACTAAACTTCTCAAGTAAATATCACATGGACATTGAGTCTGATGGAGTGATTATGCAGCAGTTTTATTGTTGTGTGCAGGAGGATTCTGGCTGTACAGAGACACAGAGCTGTTTGTGCTTATATATGTAAATTCATGTGTATTTGCAGGGCACTACGTGTTCGTAAGAAGACGGGCGGGGAGAACATGCCGGTGCAGATGATTGGAGATATCCTGGCAGCAGAGCTGTCCCACATGCAGCCTTACATTCGCTTCTGCTCCTGCCAGATCAACGGGGCCACACTGCTCCAGACTCGCACTGACAACGAGCCAGACTTCAAGAATTTCCTCAAGGTAGGAGGGTGAGGGGCGTGAAAAAAAAAAGTCTGCGATGAGGCAGAAGAAACATGGAGTCGTTATCACAAAGATAGAGAAAACAGAGTTCATCATATATTAAGGCCTTTGTGATTAAAATTTTACAATGCATCAAATTTCATGCCACGTATGTACTACGTAAACTAGATTGATAGATAGATAGTTTTTAAATTTGTCCTAAATTCAGTTGCATGTAGTGTTTTAGAAGTGTAACATTTGGTTTTCCGAAACCTGCAAATTCTCTGCAATTATAAACAAAGTGGAAACAAGATTCCTAATCTGTTTGTTAATATTGTCATTTATTCCCATCAGAAAATTGCCACGGACTACAGATGTAAGGGCATGCCGCTGTCCAGCTTCTTGCTGAAACCCATGCAGAGGATCACACGCTACCCACTGCACATCAAAAACGTAGGCCATGGTGTTCATGAGCGTGTCTGTGTTTGAACTCCTCATTAAATGGTTCAAATACGGACCTTCCTGTGTGCAACGAGAAAAAAAGAATGTTTTGCCCTTTTGTCTTTTGTTTGTGGCTGTAATTAATTTGTCTTTGTCTTTGTGTGTGTGTGTGTTTGTGTGTGTGTGTGTGTGTGTGTGTGTGTCTTTGTGTGTTTGTGTGTGTGTGTGTGTGTGTGTGTGTGTGTGTGTGTCTGTGTGTGTGTGCTTTAGATTCTGGAGTGCACTGCAGAGGGCCATGCTGACCGAGGACCTTTGAAAGAGGCTCTGGAGAGGGCGGAGGAACTCTGTCAACAGGTTCATTTCTTCACTGAATCATTTACTCGTTACTTTAATTTAATTTGAAGGTGTTTTTTCTGTATTCTGGATGAAAAGAATCATTTCCTTTTAGTTAAATGATGTTTCTGTGCTGAACATTTGACTTAACCAGGTTAACGAGGGTGTGAGAGAGAAGGAGAACTCTGACAGACTGGAATGGATTCAGAATCACGTACAGTGTGATGGTGCTGCAGAGGTATTAAGCTTAATTAACTATTCACTATTAACAATTCACTATGAATCAAGCTATTTATATACAAGTTCTATAAATTCAGTTAGTATTAGCTTGATTATCTTATAAGTTGGAATAGAGAGAGTCTGTATTGTTCACACAACCATTTCCTTAACACTCAAATCTAAAGAACATATGAAAATCCTTATAACATTTACTTTTTTCCACAGCACTTGGTCTTTAACTCTCTTACCAACTGTTTGGGCCCCAGGAAGTTGCTCCACAGTGGGAAGGTGAGTAACACTGCAATGTTTCTGAAACTGTGGAAACACGGTCAGTGAACAACTCTGAGGGTTTTCCTACTCTAACAAAATTAGCATTTTTCACCGCACTGAATAACCTTTTAAATTCTAAAAATGCAAAAGTCTGGAGGGTACAGGTAGATCAGATGTGAAACACCACTGGGTCAGATCCCGGGTTGTCGTGGTTACATGTTACAAGCCTCAGACGACTGAGACACCAGGAAGACCAGTGAAGAGATTGTCACAGAAGAGATGAGTGGCCCAGTTCATCTGAGCAGAAACCCAAACAGAAGGATTTCAGTCAGTAAAAATGTTGACATTTGCCATCTGGCTTGAGAATAAATGTCTTTTGCTGAACAGTTAGCAATGATACAACCATCATGACTAGGCAGTTAAAAAAAAAGGGAGCGTAGTGCATTTATAAATGTTTGTTACTGTATTATTAATATTAATATTGTACGTATTGAGGATGAAATCTGAAATGCGTCTGATGTATTTCACTTGTTTCTTTCTAGATGCACAAGGCAAAGAGCAACAAGGAACTGTGGGCTTTCCTCTTTAACGACTTCCTGCTTCTGACTCATGCGTCTAAACAGTTCACCTCTTCTGGACCCGATAAACTGTTCAGCAACAAGAACAATGTTCAGCTCAAGATGTACAAACCAGTAAGAGAGAGACACACACACACACGCACACTATGAGGATATGTCTTCCTTTGAGGCAACACGAGTCTTCATATTTTCCCTATACATTTTTTTTTTTTCTCCATGTAATTTGTCAATTTTACCGCCGTGTTTTTTGATGCATGACAGTGTGTCTTGTTGTTTTCTGCAGCCTGTGCTGTTAAATGAAGTTCTGGTGAAGCTGCCAGATCCCTCCAGTGATGAGCCCATTTTCCACATCTCACACATTGACAGAGTCTACGTACTCAGGACCGACAACATCAATGAACGGTGGCAGCACACACATGTTTACACATAAATGCACCCAGACAGATTTTGGTGTGTTTGGCGGCCTGTGTAATTACTCCGTGTTTGTGTTTTTCAGGACGGCGTGGGTTCAGAAGATAAAGGCTGCGTCTGAAGAATTTATTGAGAAAGAAAAGAAAAAAAGGGAAAAAGCCTATCAAGGTTTGTCTTGACACTCACACAGCCGTGCTGATGCCAACACGTGATGATATCTCGGATTAATCTGTGTGTGTGTGTGTGTGTGTGTGTGTGTGTGTGTGTTTGTGTGTGTGCGCGTTTTCAGCTCGATCTGTGAAGGCTACTGGAATCGGCAGACTCCTTGTCACCATCTTAGAAGCCACTGAGCTCAAGGCGGGAAAACCCAATGGTGAGCTTGAATACACATGTTACAGGATGTCCTTACAGTTCAGTGGACTTAAAAACACGTCATAAATTTGAACAGTTGTGTCCAGCTTTTAATTCCTGCTGCATGCACCGCTGCATGGACACCTAATGAGGCCAAAATAAAGCCACATTTAATTGTGCTGTTGTGTTATCCCTTTTTCCCTCAGTTCCCTTTTAGTCAGAGACTTTTCTGTGTCCTTTAAGCCGCTCCTTTCATTATTATCTAGTGTTTGGTTTCATTTTAAGCTGTCTAACACTTCATTTCTTTTTTCTTGACTCCCCTTACTCTGCTTTGCTGTTGCTCTTCTCTCATCTTTCTTTTGTTTCCACTCTTCCTCTTTTCCATTTTCCAAATCCCTTCTTGGTTCTACCTGCCGTTACCATCCTTCTCCCTCTCCCCTTCACCCGTCTCCCTGCTCACCTGTCTTCCTTCACTCCTCCAGGTAAAAGTAACCCTTACTGTGAAGTGACCATGGGAGCTCAGATGTTCACGTCAAGAACGCTAAATGACACTCTGAATCCCAAGTGGAACTTCAACTGTCAGTTTCACATCAAAGACCTCTACCAGGACGTCCTCTGCATCGCCATCTTTGAAAGAGACCAGTTTTCACCTGATGGTCAGTTACCTGCCAATTTCCTTCTCTCACTCTCTCTGCTCATACTCCCCCAATAACTCCCACTGATTCCTCTGTAAATCTGCATAGTTAGACAAGAAAAATCTAACTGCCAAATGAACTAATTGAACTACTCACCTTTCTAAATTGTAGAAAAAACGTTTTTTACCCAGTCCTTGTTCATTTTTCTTACAGTTCCTCCAAACACCTGTTTATTTATTTTCTTATATCAGACTTCCTGGGTCGGACGGAGGTTCCCGTAGCAACCATAAAGAAAGAGTTGGAGAACAAAGGACCAGTGACACGACGTCTTCTGCTGCATGAGGTTCCTACAGGGGAAGTGTGGGTCCGGCTCGACCTGCAGCTCTTCAGTGGCAAATAGACATGTAGGATGAACTGAAATAAGAAACCGCATCTTCTACCGAGACATCCAAATAAGGATAACTAACCAAATAAGCTGCTTTTTGTCACATAAACAAACTCGGATGGTTCCAACCACATTCCTAAAATAGACTCCAAGAAGATTCCTATATCAAATGAAATACCCCTTCACACATCAGGCCTTGATATTTAATATTAACCAGCACTAATAATACCTCTTCTTATGTCCTCTGAATCCTCCAGTAGGGATCAAACCTGTTTTTCTCTCCCCTCATGATGACATCAGAGGGAAAGGGAAGCTTGGTCAGTGCAGGAGTTTGTACCCGCACCATATTTACACTGTGAGGGAATAAAAAGAAGAACTGCAGCGCGGCTTTTTTAAACAGTGGAGACACAGTCTGTCATGAAGCTCAATCTGGGTCCTTGGCTGTAATAATTTATAACCTTCAGAAGGAAGTTAGAGCTGTTAATAAAGCAATAAAACTACAAATATAAAGGTTCTCTGCCCTTGTCTAGACTCTCACAGCTCTGTGTCTCAGTCAGTTTTTAAGTATTCAGTCACTGACACACAATCTGCCAAGTCTGGTCAACTAAGGCCATTTAGTGAAAGATAAGATAACGAGTGTTAACTTTCAATATATGTATATGTTGATGAGGAGGTTGTGACTGATGACTTGAAAAAGACTGTTGACCTGCTTTATCATCATTCATCATAAGCTGTCTGGTCTCAGTGACAATTAGGGCATCGTAAACAGGAGATGGCAGATGACGGACAGCGACATGAAATGCATTGAACAACCTGGAAGAGAAGTTTTTGTGAGTAACTCTGGTCCGGAGTCAGTTCACTGGAAGATCTCAGGTTACGTTGTTCTGGGTTGAGTCACTATAACAATACTGAACGCTTTTTTTGTTTATCTGGTGTGTGTGTGTGTGTGTGTGTGTGTGTGTGTGTGTGTGTGTGTGTGTGTGTGTGTGTGTGCGTGCGTGCGTGCGTGCGTGCGTGCGTGCGTGCGTGCGTGCGTGCGTGCGTGCGTGCGTGCGTGCGTGCGTATGTCTTTGGAAGTGTAGAGATGCTCTTGAGATGCTGCAACTTTGGGAGTTGACTTCTAACTTCTGGCCTTAATGCAACTCATCTTTTAACTCTCGTAAAATCTGTTCCTAAAATCATTCGGTTTCACTGGGAGGGATGATGTTCTTTGGGTAGATGTCTTTTTCTTTGCTTTTTCCTCAGCCAAGGCCAAGTAATATCTCCAAGTGGGTGTGTAAAATAATCTACACCTTGCACTCCTCCTCCAGCTGAGTCATGTCTTCCTGTCTCATTTTTTGATGAAGAGGATTTTGAGGCGACACAGATCGGCAGTTTGTCAGCAACAATAAACAGTATTTGCATCTTGTATGTTACATGTTACATTTTTACCTTGCTATATTTTTAGTGTCATTCTCCAGTCGCCGCCTCATTTATAACAATACTGTCTATCTCTGTTGCCTCAAAAAGCTGCCCTTTATAAACATCTGCTATTAAAACCTTACAAGGATATAGTGTGTAAAAGCTGTATGTTTATGTTGTAGGTTGACTTTTTGGTGTCTTCTGCCTTGTTTTTACTCTTTTGTCCTTTGCATCCAGTTTCCTTTCTAACTCTGAGCACCTGCTGGTGCTCTGAATATTAACAAAAATGTGTCGTATTTATTTCTTAATTTATGCGTGTGTGACTATCCAAAGGTTTGGAGCAGCTTTGCTTTGCTGTGTCATCTTGGATAATCAGTTGGTATCCACTGGGCTTGTTTTGAACGTGTGACGGAAAATGTTAGAAATGTGTTCATCGGACACATGTTGATACTGTTTTGAAAAGCAATATAATCTCTTAGATGACTCTTCTGCGATTGAGTTTACTGCAAGTAGACTAGGTCTCTAGTAATACTGTTAGGCCTGTTGATTTGTGCTCTTCTATTAATTAGTCTTATTCAATCAACAAGTCTGTTTTTTTTGTTTTTTTTAGTCTATTTGAAGTTTTATTTTGATTGTGGAAAATGTGCAAAGAGACTGGACTACCTTCCTTGTCTGTGTAGGGGTGTTAAAGTTTGTCTTTTGCTTCACTTTTTATTTTCTGCAGCCCTCTGCATTGACTGCTGCTGTGCTAAATGAATTTATGGCCTCTCTAATTCAGACTGCTTGTTCACAGCTCTGGAGTCTGTAACCTGCTGTTTGTACTCACTTTGGCCTCTACGTGGCACTCTGTGATTCAGGGTTTCTTAAGTCAAATTAAATACATTAAAAGTGAACAAACTGTCAAATTATTGACTGTCTTAAGAAAAGTGACATTTAACACTGTAAACTTTGAGTGCTCACCCTCCTACTACAATACGTAAGAGGTGAATGGACGATGAACTTTTAGATTTAAACTTAATCTGCAAAGCAACTTCATGTCATCTCTTTCAAAGCCGTTGTACATAAACAACACCATCATCCCACCACCAGAGAACAGACCTTTGCTTTTATTCTTAAGTATGATATTTGCTTGGAGTGAATACATGGTAATCATGGTGCAATTATTTTTTTAAATAATTTTCCCCCTACAATTAGGGGAAATTACATGTTTGACACGTAAATGTTTTTGTTGTCCAGTGCATTACAAACTTGACAATATTGTACTTACAGTAAACCAGGCCCAAGAAAAATTCAGGCAAATTAAATCCTGAAATAAGTCTTAATTTTTGTGATTTTTATTTACTTTCTCTCTGGTTTATGTCAGTGTCCAGCCACAGAGGCAGTGGAGTTCAGTGTGGAGTTGTCAGTGCGCACCAATAGACCTCATTAAGTCCTTCTTCACCCTCCACTGACTCTGGGTCTACAGGAGCAACAGTCATTATGTAACCACACTGAGTGGCTGTGCGAGGGGCTGACAGCAACACACACAGCTGCGTAACTGAGTCGACAAAGTCAGCTGAACTCAACCTTGTGTGGCAGAGTGCCACAGTGGTAGTAATGGACTCAGTGCAGTGGGGACGTGGTGATATAAATGATGATAACTGATGGTAACTAATTCTTTTGCATTTGATTAAAAAATGCATCACAGACTTTGCTGAACTTGCTCTTGATCATGCTGGCAAAATGACTTCATGTTGTGATTTTACACGAATTTAAATTATAGTTGTGAATGATAATCTTCAATGATGCTTTGCTAATCACAGTCAGTACGGACGTATAACTTTCTTTCAGTTTTAGATTGAACAAATTAAAAAATAAAAAGGAAAAAGACAAATAAGTTATATATTATTATATTGCTGGATCTAATCAACCCACTGTAAACCACCTGTGTAAGAATTCAGCAGCAAAAGACCAAGATATTTCCTTCAGGAGTTGGTGTAGACCAAAAACAGAGTGAACATTGGAGTTTCACTCATTAGGTGGACACAAACATGAATCTAAAGTTGCTCCAGAACTGCAGGTGTGTAAGTAAGCAACTGATTGCTACAAGTTCTCCATATCAACTTAAAATGTGGTGTTAATATTGTGTTGACAACTTGTGTTCTCTGCCCCCATGTAGCCATTATTATTATTATTATTATTATAACTATTGCAGCTTAATGTCATCTCCTAAGATAAAGCGTCATGAGACTGTATGTTTTCTCTTTGAGATCATTGGCTGGTTGATGTTGATAAAAAAAAATTCTAGTATCATGGGAGAAATGTGGCGTTGTTACAGCTTCCAGCTAAAACATTTTTTTTCTCGCTGTACAGTTTGTGTTTCCCTTCTAATATTTTATTGATGTATTATTTATAGTGTTCATGTAAAAATAAATTATACATCATCATCCTATAGAATTTTTGCCAGATAAATAAACATAGACTAAGTGTATAGGTAGAAGACAGGAATACAGAAAGATGAGGCAAAGGGAGAGAGAGAAACAGGTTGAGAGAGCAAGTGAGTGAGATAAAGAAACATGCAGTAAAACAGGAGAAGAGAGCACTTTAGAGGCAGAAGGAGAAAAAACAGAGAGAGAGAGAGAGAGAGAGAGTGATATGTGTGTGGAGGATGAGTCGGAGAGGCCCTCAGTTACACTTGACTCAGTCATGGAAATGATTTGATTATCACCACATGAACAGCTGTCTTATGTAACACACACACACACCCACACACACACAAAACACACACAAAGAAATAACTCAAAAATAATGAGGGGTCTGTGCTCTGGCCGAAAACCTACTCTGATTAAAGGTGGCCTGTAGCAACAGAGAGACAACAGAGTAAAAGCTACATCAGAGAAAACCTACAGACGAGGTCAGGCTCCTTCTCTATAACGTGAACATAGCAAATTATAATATAAATCTTCATTTATTCTTCATTTCTTTCTTCATTTAACAGTTGGCAGTGTTACTATTCAGGATATAAAAATAAAACACTTCTTATTGGCACTATTTGAATTATAATTTGTTCTATGGTGAAAGGTATTCAGGTCCTTAACAATTCATCACATGACTACTTGTATTTGCAAGGGGTCGCTGCAGTGATGAACCCGCAGAGAATTTGGTTTTCCAGCATGAAACTTTACTCTTTTAGTTTCCTCCAACTCCTATCATCAATGTTGTTTCATACGTAGCTGTTTTCAGGGAGAAAAACTCCCTGTACACTAACACTGCCTGCTCAGCCCCAAACAGTAAACGGACAAAGTCAGCGATGAGCCACTGAACATAGCGGAACATTTCACTGTGTTTTGTATGATTTTAAATGCAAATTTAGTTGTTTTTTTTTCTTCCTTTTGTTCAGTAACCCTGGAAAAATTATTTCATTTGCATTGATTTCTGAAGGTATTCTGAATTATGTACCTGAAATCCAGGGGTGCCAATACTTTCGACTATGACTGTATGGGGAACCATCAGGGCCTTCTAGCAGATGGCCACACTTATTAAATGTTATATTTAATCTCTTTCATTTAATAATTTATGTCTTTCTAATTTTACAATTATTCTCTTCTAATTCTAATTTTAGCCAAATTTTCTACCAAATTTGCTACAGAAATGTAAGGGTTACTGTTGTGTCTATAGGCAGAGAAAAGATTAGCGGTGTCGCTAGTTAATCAGGAGTTTATAAGAAGCCCTGAAGCCCCCACAGCTGTATGTGTTTGGTTAAATCACCTGTCACTTTCTAAACAATCACTTTTTGATTTATAGTGGGTGGGACCAAAAATCATTGCCCTAGGCCTTCTCCACGGCTCAAGGCCAGAGAGTTATCGAACTACGGAAATCGTCATCAGCTTTTCCGATAGGAGCGCTAACTGTGTTCACGAAACACTCTCAAGACGAAAACAAGCCTACCCGAACTCCCCAGCCATAACTTGAAAAAAATGTTTTCATGTTGGAAGAAGTACAGAAGTTGCCCGATGGTCTGCAATGGACTTCACATGACAATATTCACATACTTTTACCTTTCAAAGCTTTTGATCGGTGGACCCTTACAGAAAAAAGAAAAATAATTGAGGAATAGACAGACAATCAGACTTCATGACAATTTCAAGTAGCTACTTCAGGCATTTGTCAACTTTTCACCGTCTTGCTGGTTTATGGTTCTGAATTAATTATACTTTTGTACTCATGGTTTCTGTAAAGTGAACTGAACAGTCGAAATGTGGAAAATCTATCAGAGCTAACAATATGTGATTCAACAAAAGTTTAAGCATATTGCCTGTTGCTTGCTGCTTTGCAGGAGCTTTAAAATGTTCGCCATTGACCAGGTGGTTTGTAAGAGGGCTCAGCCCCCCTCTCTTATATTTTTAACCTCTGTTTAAGCTTCATTTAGAAAAATAACAACAACAAAAGAAAAAAGAGAATTTCTGGCCAAGATGCATTGGTTGCGAGTCATGACCAATTGTCAATTGACCAATTGATTGTATAGTGGAGCATAACATGACATTCAGGCTGAGGGGGCAATGCAGGGGTTCCTTCTATCTCATACTTATCGCCCTGTTTTAATAGTTTGACCTGTAATATTTAATACAAATTCGATACAAAACACGTTGTTTAGTCATGGCATGAATCTGTATTTTACGGGTTGGTTGGCGACCCCCTGCAGTCTGGGGTGCATGTTTACATTTATCAGTAAATATTAACTACCCACTTTCATCCATTAGAAGCTGACCCTGTTTTATTTTCGGTGCTGACCTGAAGGTTCCTCTCTCGGTCATGAATAATGAAGTGAGATAACTGGAGCAAAGACTGTATGGTGTGCAGGTCCAGTGTTCCCTCCCACCATGTGAAACTCACAACTCCTGTCCCTTGCTGTTTCAGAGATGACTGACAACAATTCCTCACAGACCACTCTGCACAAAGTTACGACTGTTAATATTTTATCACACTGAGCAGAAGGTACAGAAATGGATGCATTATGGATGTTAAGTGGTGTGTATTTTGTATGTGGAACTAGGTTTAGATATGTGTGTGTGTGTTTTTAATTTGTCAGTGATGATAGTGATGAGATAAGCTAATAAAGGTGGGATGGTGTCAATGAGGATTTTCATTAGCAAGTTGCTTGTTTTCATTGTCTTCACTTTCATCTATATTTGTTATTCTCCTCACACACGAGAAGTATGAGAATGGACTTAGTTAATTAATGTCTGTCTGTTATTCAATGTTTTTTTTTTTTTTTTTTTACAGATTTCAGATATACAGTACTCAGTTACCAGATTATTAGTTACAACTGTGCAGTCAAATACCACTCAATGCAACAGTCATACAATCCATCCTATGAAAATGGGGATAAATGGGGATGGACAAAATATCAGAGACACCACAATACCATGTGATGGAGACAGGAAGTAGCACTAGTGAAGACAATGACGGGGAACAGAGCACAAGGTTGTTTTAATGGTTAATGGATGAGGAGAGGACTGGGGAAGAAGAGGGAAACAAGTGAGAGGAAATGCTGAAGAGTATTTTCCAGGTGACCTGGGACTATGTTTTATTAACCTTCTCACAGTGAAGAGGCTTTTCTACCTTTGTTTCATGCCCAGGGCGCAATAAAGACCACAACAACCATGAAGGAATTTACTGTAATGTCTTATAATGCCCATCACTGAGAGAGGAGAGTTAAAATGTGCTGAGATTTCAGATCGTGCAGACTGGAGTACGTACAGCATCACAATTCTTTTGAGTGATATCAAATGTTCACTAAAGACTTTTCTAATAATCTCTACAGAGGCTTGTGTTTAGTTGTTGATTCAGTGTTTTGTAAATGAATTGGAATGGATATAAGAGGGGAAATGGGTTCACTGACACTGTGCAGAAGGTCCACAGTTTATTTCTACACCTGGTGAAGTAAACACATATCCAAAGCTCACACGACTAAAGGCAATAATATTTTACATGAAGGCAAGGATTTAGCAAACATGCATGCATGGTGTTTTTTCTTTCTCATATACCTGTTGAGAGAAGTTGCCCCTGATAACTCTGTCAGACCCCGACCAAATGCAGGAGGGTTATTCAGGCTTTCCCTGTTGCATAACATCTGCACAAAAATAATCTGCCAAGACGACAGGTTGGCTGATAAAATTTTCATAAACTTTATCTGTTATAAAGTTATTTTAAGAAAATTGTTGACTTAGCTCTAAAACATCATTCCCATACTCCCATAAAATTCAGTCAAGCACAAACACACAGACACGCTAACTCACGCATACAGTACACAAGGTCCTGGCACAAACAACAACGACAACAGCAGAAGGCGTATAATTCGGCTGTGTGTGTGAGCATGTGGCAAGAAGGTGAATTCCCAAACACAGCTAAATGAAATCCTCATTCTCATAAAAAAAAAATACTCTGGCTGTTTGTCTCTCTTTTTCTCTGATTCATTGCTATTTATTGTCGCCTCTGTCTGTTCATACAAAGAGGTTAGTACACTGCACACTTCAGGTTTTATTCCCGTTTCTTTGTTTTCACAATTTGTGGGGGGTAAAGCGCTTTTAAGATATTTCACAAATGAAACAAACAAAATGTAAAACATCAATGTACATTTATTTACACATGGGCACATGGTTTTTCAACATGGATCATGAAACATATTTTCACATGAATTTTAATTGAACTGAATTTTCTTGCGTTCTCTTTGCTTTCCTGTTGCTGTCTCTCCCTCTCTACTTTCTGTGTGTGTGTGTGTGTGTGTGTGTGTGTGTGTGTGTGTGCGTGCGCGTGTGTGTGTGTGTGTGTGTGTGTGTGTGTGTGTGTGTGTGCGCGCGCGCGCGCGCGTGTGTGTGTGTGTTTAAGAGAGAGAGAGAAAGGGATGCAGACGTGTGGCAGAGACAGAGTAGAGAGATTTGGTCGACCTGTCGGTCTCTCTCATGTCACATCTCTGCCCTCGGGACCTGACCTCTGTCTTTCTGTCTGGAAAATAACCTGGAAAAATTAAAATGGAATATTGGAAAACTCCGCTCTGGAAAACAGTCAGAGCAACATCCCTCCTGCTGCTGCTGCTGCTGCTGCCGCCGCCTCAAACAGAGAAGAAGAACTGAAGAAAGAGGGAAAAGAAAGAATGACTGAAAATCTTAGTTTGTATCTGTATACGAAAGTGAAGAGGAGACGAAGGCTTGTACACATTGGCCTATCTGACAACTGGGGGCGGACACACAAGATTTATACATATAATTATACTGTTAGTGTTTTTTTTTTTTTCTTTGAGGGTAAGGCAGAGAGCAGAGAGGAGATAATAGGAGAGGAGAGGAAGGGAGGAGAGAGTAGAGAGCACAGAGGGTAGAGGAGTAGAGAGCGGAGCGGTGCAGAGCAGAGGACCAGAGCAGAGAGGAGGAGGAAGGAGAGGGGAAGAAGAGTTGAGGGGAGGAGAGGAGGAGGAAGATGAGAAGAGGAGAGGAGTAAACACACTCCAGATGGGATCTTGGCATAAATTAAAATGTGAGTAAAAACATTTTGTTTGCATGTGGTGAAAATTCAACATGATGCTGCTGCTGATATTGTTGTCGTCTCTACTGATGATCATGCCGATGTGAAGTGTAGTGAGGAGTCTCCACTCTTGTCTGTAACTGTCTGTCCTCCACATTTTGTTTGTTCGCCCTCTCAACTATCTTTTACTTCGTCTTGCTCTAATTCTCTCTGTCTCTGAGCGTTTTTTTTTTTTTATCTGATTTCATAGTTTTCCGCTCTCTCTCTCTACTCTTTCTCTGCAGGTCATGTTAGATAGTAACAGCACAGCAGAGGAAGGAAAGGCCAGTGTCACATTGCATTAGCGTCTCACACACACACACACACACACAGACCGAGAGAGAGAACTACACTCAAAATGATGTGTGTGGGGATTGCCTGCGTATCTCCTTCTGTGTGTGTATGTGTGTGTGTGTGCATTCGTGCATGCAGGTGTACAGTGTGAGCTAAGCTGAAACAGGCAAAGGAGCCATATAGTCTTCTTAACCACATGGAGAAAAACAAAGAGCTATTGTGCCACATAAGAATTTGGCCAGCAGACTGCACAGACACACAGGGAAGGGAGAGGAAGATCAGTGTCTATGGAAAAAAAGAATTAGGAAGGAAAAGTATCTTGCATTTATACTGTTGCCGTGGTGCATCTAGACTTTGGTCATGTAGCAGAAAAATGAAGATTGTGGATTGTGTCACACAGGGTGATACAACATGCACCCAAAAAAAAACAGCTTTCATCTTAATGAGCCACTCTTTTCTAGGTTTACCTTTAACTATATGAATTGTCTCTGATGCAGTAAACCTGAAACACTCATCGCTTCATGTAGTTTAAGTCATGTTTAAGAAAATAGTTAGACATTGTCAGAAATACGCTTGCTTGCTTTCTTGCCCAAGATCAAGATGAGAAGACTGACGCCACAGGTGTGTAGGACAAATATGAAGCTACAGCTGCTTAGAGTGAGATAAACTGTGAGATAGATCCTCTCATGCGTGGTCATGCCATCAGTGTAAACAGCTCCTGTTGTCTAGACCGTTTTCACAGAGTGTGATTGGCCGTAATGAGCTGGCTGCGGTCCAAGTGTCAAACACTAATGTCATTACGTAACTGTGATGCTCAGCTGCATGATAGTGAATTAAGACATGATGTTTCAGCACACCCACCTGTCGTGACACTGATGGAAATCTGTCACGAGTTCTCAGCTCAGACGTGTTTGTAGAGGTTGTATAGATGCAGTTACATCATGACACAAGATGACGAAAGCAGTTTAAAAAAAAAAAGTGATTCATGAAATTCTAAATAAAAAACTATGCTGTTGATATAAAAACAAATATGAATTATTTGTGATGGCACGATGACATGCTTTTTGCTGTAACTAACTGTGACCCAAATTGTCAAATCCAAGAGAAGGAGGGAGTAAGAGGAAGAGAGAAGGGCAGCAGCGTCCTGCAGCATTTACACACAACATCACAAAATGACCCTGACAGTCAGTGAATTTAGAAGTGCTCGGAGGTTGTGTTATGTTTGGTAGTGTTATGTTGCACTGCAATGTCATGCGAGTTGTTGTCGTATTGTTCCTCTCTTGCACTTGCCATGTCGGTGCATTGCTTTTTGACAGTTTTTTTTTGTTTTGTACCATAACAACAGGCCTGAGGTGTGTTTGTAAAGCTACTTACCATGTAGGGATGAGACAAACATGCATTTTTTTTTTAGGTGCATGCTTTCGAAAATGTGACCAATAAAATGCAGATATTTTCCTCAGCCTGAGCTCAGTTTTCACTCACAGGTCAAGAGTGCTGCACCTTCTGTTTCAGAGTTTTTCCAGCTGAAAGCATCCTCAAAAATTAGGCTAGTTTGATGTTGTGTGAGAGCATCATCCATTTTTTATCTGTTGAAGTTTAGACTTCTGCCGTGTCCTTACAGCTTCACAGAGTACAACATGTTTTGACATCTTTATACCTCTGCTCTGTTTTAGGTTTAAACTCCTGAAGACTCGACACTGTGTATTTTTTAAAGATGGTGTTTTCATGGTGAGGTACGTTTACATTTAGTCATGAAGTCTGGTCTGTCTTCATGAAGTAATTAGGGCCTGTTTCCAATCATTAGTAAAAGCTTTAATGGGGAAAAGCTCATAATCAGGGAGAACACATTCACATGTAATGAGATGTGCTAAATGTTGTCAGCTGGGGAAATCATAACACGTTCATGAAATTAAAACAGTTCTACAAAACGCTTTTAACCCTGCTCCGCTCTGTGCGTGAACCTTCGTAACAGGATTAACACAATCAAGCACAATCACGCTTCGCTCACATCTGCAGAGCTTCATTTTATTTGGAAGAAGAACAGATTTAAAAGTTTTGGATGAGAACATTTTGAAATGTTACTGAAGAATGTCAGTAATACAAATCATGCCGAGGGGCTTCGCAGATTTCCTGTGTAATTAGAGAGTCATGCTTCAAGCACAGTTCAGTTAAGTGTCACTCACAGTGTATGTGCAGATACTGCTCAGCTCATGGGATTCAACTTTGCAGATAAAGAGAATAAAAGTACCACGGATTGTCATTTATCTTTGAAAACGCTTAAAGGGGCGACTCATATTTGCAGGATTTCATTGTTGATGAACCCAATAAGTGATGATAATATAAACACTGCCAGCTCTTATCTTACTCTGTTACACAACACTGTAACTACAGTAAGGGAGCAATAGTTGTTCATCAGCACCCTCCTCTGTAAGAGGACGGAGCTTTTATTAGCTGGACGAGCTGATGCAGACAGGTTTATTTCTGGAGCAGCTGAACTCACGTCAGTCAAACCACATTATGGACTGAGCGTCAGATATACGTCATAATAAACACGCAGAGTCTCAGTGCCTCAAAATTTTACAATATGTTCAATATTTTTATGCATTTTGCAATCATTTTTAATTATGTAAATAATGAATGTACTGTACTGTAAGTCACCTGCTAGTATGACAGTAATTTTTCTCTGAGCAGCTCAAGCAAAGACAGATTTTTCATTTGAACATTTTTTACAGGTCAGCGGAAACACTATCTGGTATTTGACAGGTAAATGTCATAATTTATGTTGCAGAAAATTAGTTTTTTCTTTTTTTCTAACTCATTAATCATCTTGTGAGCCTTCTGATTTATTGTGTGTGTGGGGCCCTGAACCACTAATTTATTTATTTTATCATCACCAAGATCACAGCTGACCATCGAGCCAAACCCCCTTACAAACATTATCTGTTTTATATACTTAAACTTTTGTGTGTTTGATCATGACGAAACACTCAGTGAAGCGCTAAGATGAAAAGCCTGATGAGGCCTCTTCCTTTAGAGTCCATTATTACACTGAGGAGCTGCTGGGCTGAGCAGATCAGGTTAGAGAGGAGTTCAGTAAGAAAAGCAGACACAGTGGAGTCTCTCGCCTTGCTCCCTCACAATCCTCCTCTCCTTTCAGAGGATGAAGGATCCTCCTGGATCTTCTCCAGGATTTCAGCTCTGTTAGTATAATTAGTCTGCAAGTCAGAGTGACTTGCTCTCTATACCCTCCTCCCCTCTGGCATCTCAGGCTCTCTCCACCCTCTGACAATCTGGACCCTGGGACACTGTGCATTTATGTTTCAAAACGTCAAATAAGCAACACACACACACAGACACTGAGGGTATAATTGTGAGTGTTTATGGGGGAGTTCCAGTAGAAGTAACCTCTACATGTCTAGACACAATGCCGTATTAAAACTATTTGTCTCTGTCTGTACTCTGCATTTAACCTGGGTGCTGCAAACTAACTCAGGCAATAAATGCTGTGGTATGTGTCACTGGTTGATGCTGTGTATTTGTCAAAATAATGAAAAACAAATTACTGAGCATCAAGCATTTTAAAATGGTTAAAAGCAACATAACAAAACTCCTTAGTCCTTAAACATTGTTGCTTTGTCAGAATCTCCTGGAAGACTTTTGCCTCAAGACTTCAGCCCATGACATCAGCTGGTCTGGACTCTAGGTCTAGTCTGTATATGCTTGTGTGTGTGTGTGTGTGTGTGTGTGTGTGTGTGTGTGTGTGTTGTGTGTGTGTGTGTGTGTGTGTGTGTGTGTTTGTGTGTGTTTGTGTGTGTCCGTGTCCACCTCCAAGGCCAGTTACTTGATCTGAATGATTGTATTTACAGCCAGCATAAGTTGGCTTATGGCTCTTTGTTGCCACCTAGTGGTTACAGCTCAGAAACAAACCCGGTGACCAACTTCTTTACCTTCACTTGATTCCCTGTCATTTCTACTCAACTAATGAAGCTCATTCAGGTTGAAGGGGCCCCATTGACAGCAAGTGAACCAGCAAATGACAATTAAGAAAATTAAGTTTAAATTCACCACTGTCATCGAATTTACTAAATTTGCTAACGTGATGATTTATAGTAAGTAATTAATTTGCATAAATATCCAATCTAACACACAAGAGAATGTTAGAGGAAACCTACCGTCTGAAGCAAAGCCACGCTGCCACAGTGAGAACATACAACAGCACCCTGAGGTCAGGGCAGGAAACTGAACCTGCACCAGGCTACAAAGTTAATTACAACTAATGGGGGCCTCTTACTGCCTGATGCTTGTGGGGATAATAGGAAATAGAAGACGATTAGTTGCATTAGGGTCAAGGATTTGAAGATTAATTTGAACCTTAAATTGTCCAAAAACGATGCTGCGTGTGTATTTCCTTTAAACACACGGTGTGAGCGCACCTCTTATGTCAGACTTCTATAATCATCATTATCCTGTCTCTGTGTTTTTTTCTGTTCTGTGTGCCAAGTACTTTACAGCTCATTTTGCAATTTTGTTTTGTCCCCTGGGTTTTCATTTCCCTCCATTTCCAGACACCCTCTTCAAAATGATCTATATAGTGTAATTTTTTGCACAAAATGCTGTGCATATGTTTGTTGTATTTGTTGCACTGGTACTGCAAAGACTTTGTGTGTCCTACATGAGCATGTGAAAGTTTGTATTTGTGTCTGAATAGTTGCTTTATTACTTTGTGTATGTAAAATAATTTGTGCAATCTTAACTTTAGATATGGATTTTTGAGTGAGGGAGAGGAGCCGCTCAGGTTCATCTGAGGTGTGAATGATTCATTGCCGTTATTCTTCTAAACCATGCAGGCTAGCTGCACAGACATGTTAGAAAGGGGGTAAGTGAAACGCAAAGAATAGATTTAGGGCCAAAAGCATCAAAGTTTCCAAAGGAGTCTATAATTAACTCATCTTGCCTCTGTATGGGTTTCTTTTAAGGACAAATAGAAATGATTTGTGATACATTTTCTCCATGAGCATATTTCTTGAATCACAACGTTGCATTCAATCATAGAGTCTGTCTCAATTTAACAAGCATATTCATGTTTCCCATGGACAACTCTGTCTGAGTTGCAAATCACAAGGCTTCAATAAGCTCTACAGAGTAACAGGATGACTGTCGTTTCATAGGTGACTTCTTGTTTGATGTTGTAGTCTAGGATTCTCTGAGTTAGTAATAACTTTGGCAAAGTTGTAGCACAAAAACCTGAATTTATATAAAGACACTAATTACAACTAAGTGTTTTTATGCTACTATGGAGTTAATGTTCATGTTATGAATCTACAGGTAGAAGAAGTTTGTGTAGCAGTTGTCATTAGATTCTGTCTATGTAGATACAGTTTTTTTTTTAACTATGGGTAAAGGATGATATGTCATGTTTCTGCCTTTTCCTTTTTCCCCTCCTCTTCCTTTTCTGTCTTTCTATCCCGCTATCATTTCTCACAACTGTCATCTCACCTCCTCGCCTCAAACCTACAGTCCACAGGAGTCATGAGGAATGAACTCCACTCCAGGATGAACCCCAGAATTCAGTAAGCTCAAGTCACTGTTGAAATCATGAGCGCTCCAACGACGGGAAGCCCAAATATGGAGCTGAAGGTGGTCTCCCAGGAGATGGCACTGCTTAGCAACATAATGGCAGCTTACACCTTCATTGCAGGTTGGTCCAATCAGGGTAACTGTCACATGACTGGAAGTGATCAGACTCTAAAACTCTTGTGCTAAGTTTTAAGAAGTAAAGGAATGATACTTATACTGTAGATCCCCTTTTCTCTGAGGATCCCATGAATACCTATATTGTCGCCAATTGTGGGAAACCGGTGAGGACAAAAGAGGAGAAAGTTTTTATATGGAAGCAGGAATAAACCGATCAGCAACAGATCAACATGTCTCTGGCAGCGAGAGGTGATGGGGGAACAGGTAGCAGACAGTTGGCTGTATTGACTCAAAGGAAACAGGTGAGTAAGATCAGATGTGGAGATCAGCTCAACAGACTGATGGACAGGTGAGGGTTGGCACAATTTAAAACAACAGGACATTGAAAGATCAGAAGAAGAGAAAGAACTGGGTGCAGAGGAGGGAGGAGATGAGGTTGAAGCAGCAATTGATGTATTCATTGTAAAGTTTTCATTCTCTTTTAATTCACCCTCTCTCTCTCTCTCTCTCTCTCTCTCTCTCAGACCAACCCGAGCGGACAGCATTGGTGTTTCTGGCTGGTGTCTGTGTTGGCCTTCTCGTCACACTCTGCGCCATCGTCTTCCAGATACACTGTCGAGCAGACTGCAGCTATGGAAACAGCAACAACCCTCACCATCGCCACAGGAGCAGGCATCATCGCCGTCGCCTTCACAGCTGTCCCCACCATCAGCTCGCTGACAGTAATCCAGACAGCACTGCTGTTGTTGCGGCTGGAGGGACCGGGCCTGCTGGGGACAGCGAGTCGGAGGAGTGGGATGATACATCGGAGCTGTCGGCACGACGACGCAGACGCTTCGAGAGAGCTCTGCTGCACGCCAGCATGTTCACATCAGCTGAGGGTACAGACACACGCAAAACTCATGACACATATCAACACCATGATCCATTTAAGTAGGAGATAAAATAAAACCATTAAAACAGCAATTACATGAAATATACATCACATTAATTGCACAGGTGGCACAAATGAAGACTTTTAAGATTTTTTTGTTGTGGTTTTTGTGTGATGTGAGTGATCTCAGCCTTTAAACAGCGTGTATCACAGTCAGAAAAATGTTTAATAACACAAATTTGCTTTACCAAATTTGGCCACTGGTCAAGGAATACAATCAACATCTACATCAACTGTCTGAACTGTATGTTAGACATATTTGATAATGTCCTCAGGTACTGTAGTCAGCTATTGTCTAAAATTGATTTTTAAGCAGACAAAGTTGAATGTTGTGGAACCATCAAAACTATAAAATAAAACATTTTCATTTTAAATCTTTGTATAAACATATTCCAGTGTGTCAGTGCACCTTTATACACACTCACAGATGCTCTGTTTATCTCTGTGAAGACAACTGTCAGAAATACTCAGAATCATTTTAATGTGTGTGTGTGTGTGTGTGTTGTGTGTGTGTGTGTGTGTGTGTGTGTGTGTGTGTGTTTGTCATCATCAGAGCTGGACCGAGCCCAGCGGCTAGAAGAGCGGGAACGGATTCTCAGAGAGATCTGGATGAACGGGCAGCCAGACATCAGCACAGTCACTCAAAGCCTCAACAGATATTACTGACACATAATCAGTCAGATGGAGATGGACTTGCAGGTAGATGGATAAAAGATGAATAAATAGGTAAACAAATAAAAATAAAAAAAAGAACATAAACCATTGGTTTGGGAGCTCTGTCTGCACTGCACCAAAGAGACGCTTATAGATCGAACTATAACTATCAGCACTGTGTGGAGCAGTCTCCCCTACTGTGTAAACAAGGAAACATATGAATTGTGATGGCTCAGCCCTCCAATACAGGATGACACTCAAGTGTTTGGAAAAATGTCCTCATGCCCTGAAAATCCAACAAATAAAGACACAACGGGACCTACAGAGCATGGACCTGCAGGATTCCTGTCATCAATTGTTCAGCGAGTACAGAGGAGGAACAAGAGGCATCACGGAGGCTGCAGCTCTGCAGCCTTTGATGAGTGTATGGATTCAAATGTTAGTGATACTGTGTTGTCTCTCAGCTCATCCTTTATTTGTTTTTAAAAATGCTATAATAATGAGCTGAGTACTGGAGCCTCTTTGTACGATTAAATGGAAGGGAAGAGAAACATTAGCTCCATGACAGGATGGAGAAACTCATACTGGTGCTTTTACTGCTGCAACTTTTCATCCCTAATTAAACTGATGAATGCACACTAACAGGAATGGTTGTGGAGCTTGATAAAAAGAATTGGGGTGTGTCATCAAGGAAAACCTGCCTACAGCCTGTTTGTGGGTTGTATCTGTAGGCCGGGAGGTAATCAGCTGTAGGTGTTAGACATTTGGACAGCAGGTCGTGGTGTTTGAGAGGATCATGCTGCCTTTCTTAATTTGGCTCCTGTGGTAATGAGCTGAAAAAATTGAATAAACTTTTATCCAGGATTTTATGAGCTCTGTGTTCTGTACATATTATTAAGTAAAGTCCCTTATTAAAACCAAATAGTGGCTCATATTTCTTCAATGGTTTTTGTGTGCCTCCGGGTATTTTGTACATGTACAAAAAAGACAGTATGTCCAGAGTATTATGTTGCTGATGGACAGCATTAACCATGAATTTTGAAAATAGCAAGGTATCTGTGGTCCAGGTCCGTGGTGTTTCAGAGGTGGAGGCAAGGTGGCGATGAGAACCAGCATTGAAACACTGAGGTGAACATCATGAGGAGTCCAAGCAGCAACAGTCACATGACTGAGCCACAGAAGGAAACACTTGTTAATAATGGAAAGCATCAGCACAGATATAAACATACAAGAAGTTTAGCACCCCTGCCCATCATATGGTTGGATGTTGGACCCGGCCTTGTTTGTTTCATTGGTAGATCAATATAGACATATTTATCAAGTATGTCACAGTCACTCTGAGGAATTGTGCAAAACAAATCTGCCCAATATCATCACAATGAGGTGCCTGTTAGCTACTGTTGGGGTCCCCCCCCGGTGTCCATAAAGTGCCCCTGCTCTCCAGGCCAACCCTCCTGATGACCACACCTCATTATTTACATACAACTTGAAAAGCTAAATGGAAAAGAGAAAAACAAGAGGGAATGAGGGACATTAAGAAGAAAAAACAAAAACTTTGAATCAAGTGTAGTAGTCAAAATATCAGGTAGTCATAGTAACATTGTGCAAACTCAGTATATAGTATTATATATAATACATTACAAAAATGACTGCTCTGACTCACTCATTAATCAAACCTCCAAATCAATTATCATATACACCACCATTATCAATGATGTATTCTGAATAACATGAGGATAAGTTAAAGCTCACTGCTGTTGATTCAATCTTTCATTTTATCACTTCCCATATTCCCTAAAAAAACAAGTCTGGTCACTTCAGGGTTTTACTTTGCTCAAACACACTGTTCTGCAGAGAAATGTTTCCTGTGCCCTCCAATGTTTCAACAAGGCATCCATTACAAGCAAATAAGTTGTTATCAAAACATGCAAGGAGTGTATAGGGATAGAAGATAAATATATAAATATAAATATATAAATAAAGGATGGATACATTTGTATATACAGTCTATGGATAAAAGACAGATTTAGTCAGATTGGTGAAGATTTGATGCTTTAATGCCACATTTCGAACATACAGTTTTCTTTTAGGCCCAAAATCGAGTTTAAAGTTCATACTTGTGAAAATCTTCGTGACAAATGAAAGTTAATTTCTGTGACTTAAATGAAATGAGTAAAATCCCAATCTAGTCTTTCCTCTAAAATCCTCTCACGTGCATGACTAAAGGAACGTTATAGGCCCTGAATATTCTTGATGTATGAAGGAAGAGAAGAAAAGGAAAAGGAGAAAATGTTATAAAAACAAAACTCAGTACTTTAGTGTGAGTCATTATCATGTGTAAAATATGACCGAGCCTGACCATTCAATGCTCATAATGTTGACTTAAAAAGTCAGCATTAAACCAATCAGCTTTACTGCTGTGTCTTCCTGTGCGGTGTCTTACATACATCACCAGTGTGTATCGCTTTAACGGGACGGGCGGTGACGCTGGGACGGGGAAACGGAGCTGAGAGAGCGGGCTGCCGCAGCTGGACCGACTCCCGCCCGGAACCAGAACAACACCAGGCTGCAGACGGACACACGGTTACATCTGTAAACCATCTGAGAGACGGTGCACAGCCGCTATGAGAGACTACACGCCGACTCCCAGCCATGGAGGCTCCTGCATACCCTGCTGCCAAGTTTGCGTCTTCGTCTTTACCGCATTTCTCATCGTTGCAGAGAGGACGGCGCGTGAGTCCTACCTGGGACACACACGCACACATACACACACGCACACACACACGCACACACACACACACACACACTAAAACTGAGTGTTATGTCACTAACGGTGTGTTGAAATGTTATGGAATGTGTCCGTGCACATTCCTGCTGTGTGTTATTTCACTTCATTGGCGTGTGCATGCGCGTGCATGTGGGTGCGTGCCTTTTTTGGGCACAGTGAATGGATGTAGGCTGCAGTGTGGCTGGAGGAGATACTCCCATACTCTAGATGAGACAGGAGGTTTTGCGATAATCCAACATATAAAGTTGGACATTTGTTTTCACTGTCCGCTGTTGTGTTGTCATGAATAATAAAGGCAGAACAGTCTCTGCAGTCAGCACAAGTGCGCCTATTTCCTATTTTTATACCCTGCAGTTATGAAATCCAGTTTGTCGCAAAACTGCAGACTCATGCCAGTTTGCCACCTTTTAAACGGCTGCATCATTTCAGCTTCTGGGTGATCTGTCCTGAACAGAAACAAAGCCATGTTGTCATATTCCAGCGCCCTTTTTTTTGGAGGTGCATGAATGGACGAGGGGATGGGCGTACCCCGGGATGGGGCCTAGTCTGCCCTAAACAGCCCGCCTGCTTAGCAGCTAAAACGGGCTCAGGTTACATGTATGGGAGGATGGAGGGAGGGAGGCAGAGCTGCAGAGCCTCAGAGTGCAATCAGGAGAGTCCGAGTGAGGAGAGGAAGCATCAGTTGCCTTGTTGTCAGTAAACCTCAGATGAAGACGATGAGCAGAACAGAGGTCATTGAAGAAGTGGACACTCACAAAACACACAAACATTAAAATGCTGATCTGATCAAATCGTGTAGGTTACTCCTGATGTGAACAAATACTACAACTACAACACACAAGTGACAGTCTGTCATTTAATTTGAAGTATACAGGTTTAAAAAAAAAAAAAAAGAGACCGTCTCACATTCAAAATCTCACTTAATGAAAAGTATGAAAGTCTTATCAGTCACATGTATATTACTACCAAAAGTACAATGACTCATTAAAGGCATTATATCACTATGTATTACATCATTTGATTATTACTGCTGTATTAACATGTAAAGAGCATTGTAATCATGGGACTTGACAAAATGGAATTTATTTGATCTACAGTATACTGTTGTGTAGTTTAATTCTTATGTACATTTTATAAAGCAATGATAAGATTTGTGTGCAAAATATCAGTAACTTAGTGACTGTAGCAGTCCAATAAATGTAAGTAGAAGTATAAAGTACATTATGTACATTATATTGTATATTTCCCTCTGAAGTGTAGTGGGTAGAAGTATAAAGGAGCATCAAATTGAAATACTCAAGTGAAATACAACCATCTCATTAATTGTACATATTTAGTTAAATTTCATCACTGGATTTTTTATGATTTAGACTTTATTACAATTTTTCAATAGCAGGCAGCAACCTGTAATGTTGTAAATGTATTTCTGTGTGTTTATGGCCTGTTTGTGTGTGTGTGTGTGTGTGTGTGTGTGTGTGTGTGTGTGTGTGTGTGTTTCCGTCTTTCCCCAGTGATCTACTGCTTTGTGTACTATCTGTGGGTGGGTCACAACTATTGCTATGCCCATCTAGCCGGCTTCACTGCACTGTTCCTGCTGCCAGGTGAGATAACATTAGCAACAACAACCCAACAGATCAATAGAAAGCTCTGGTAAATAGAGTAATTGACAGATTGATATTCATTTTTATCATTCTATGTTTCCTAGGTTGGGGTCCTCAGTGGCTCAGTTACTTGTGGTACCTGTCAGATGGACGTATCCGCAGGAAGTCTCTCACCTGGACACATATACTGCACCTGGGTATCTTCAAAAGGTGAGCTGACCATATATATATATATCTATATTTGTGTTGCGTGTGTGTGTGTGTGTGTGTGTGTGTGTGTGTGTGTGTGTGTTGCGTGTGTGTGTGTGTGTGTGTGTGTGTGTGTGTGTGTGTGTGTGTGTGTGTGATGGAGATCTGTCAACACTGGACCAGGACCAGATCTGCTTCAATTAGTCAGTGATCAATAATTCTAAAACCGACAGTAATGGTAGGACCGGAACTGTGGTTTGAGTGAGACATCTACAAGTCTGAGAAACTCCACATTTGTTAATGTTTGATGATGTTTGATGATCTTGATCATGACGACAGTGATGTATGTCTCTCTGTGCCTTCATCCTTCTCCCTGCCTCCCGTTTATCCATCTCCGGCCTTAATAGGCTGTTGGAGTGTATGCAACTGCCAGATGAGGATGTGTATGGTGAGATCATGCAGCAGGCGGATGTATCTGCCTTACGTCTGTTTGAGGCCTTGGTGGTCACCCTCCCTGAGACGCTGCTGCAGACGTATGTGCTCATCTGTACTGATATAGGAATCAAATCTCCAGGTAAAGGGACACACTGAATAGAGAATGTACAGTATAAAGTATGTGTGCAAGGGTGATAAGGTCTGAAACAGCACGTGTAAATCTGTGTGTGTGTGTGTGTGTGTGTGTGTGTGTGTGTGTGTGTGTGTGTGTGTGTGTGTGTGTGTGTGTGTGTGTGTGTGTGTGTGTGTGTGTGTGTGTGTGTGTGTGTGTGTGTGTGTGTGGTAGTGAAAGGTATGTACAGTATGCGTTGTCTGACAATAACCAGCAGCTAGAGAAGTTTAAAAGAAGTTAAAAAACAATTTCATGTAAAGGACTCAAACAAATCTGTGATAAACTGTGGCCCAATAGACAATGGTAAAGACCTACGTAACACAATTATAAGACATAAAAAGACGATTAGGTTATGGACATAAAGCCAAATTTTTCCCCTCAGGAGTTGGTGGAGACTAAAATAGAGCTGAAAGAGAGTGAATATATGGAGTTAGATTTGTCAAGTGGCCAGCGACAAGAATCCAGATGAATGATAATTTCTCTCTGTGTCTGCTTTATGTTTAAATAAGTTTCTGGTAACATGTTCACCATGACAACTTTATAAGGTCATTATATGTGAGATGTTTTGTTTTCAGCTTGTTCTGCTGCCGCCAAGTGGCAAGAAAATGAATCAGCTTTGATTCTAACCAGTTTTTCTGCCATCTATTTCCGATCTGCAGCAGTGTTGTGTCTAATGTACACTAAGTATATATGGCATTAAAATATATCAAGGTATTCATATTTCCTCTTCTCTCCACGTTCTCCCTCTTTATGCTCCATCTCCCAGCCTCGGTGTGTTTTGTGGTGTGTTTGTTGTCTCTCGCCTGGGCCTTGGTCCTCTATGCCAGAGCCTGTTCACTCATCAGACCAGGACACTTACAAATGACCCCTGCTGCCATTCTCTGTCGACTCCTGTGGAGGGTAGGCATATTTAAACAAACTTCAAACAACCGACATTTGCAACATGCCCCCTCAATATAACAGTGTCAGTATAATGAACTGGGGATTTACAGGCCTGTTTTTGCTTTGTAATGAGTGGGTTTGTTGGTTTGTGTTCGTTTGCAGGTCAGTATGCTGGGATCTCGATTTGCTGTTCTCATGCTCTTCACACGCATCTTCAAACAGTGGATCCTAGGAGTCATTGGCAAGTTGTTGAAGTTTGTTGAACCAGTCAACAATTTTTTATGAGTTAGTGTGTTTACGTATGTGTTAGAGGTTGAATATTTATTTAGATGTGTGCATGTGTGTGTCTGTGCATGTGTGTGTGTGGCAGGTGTGCACTGGCTGGGTGCAACTTTCTGGATGGTGTCTCAGCAGACTGACATCATACGATCAACTAGTCGATGGAGACTGTTTAACCTCTTTCTGGGAGCCATTCACATCTTTCTCTTCCTCAACGTGAAGTACGGTCAATCCAGATGCCGCATGGCTGGATTCTACCTGGTACGTTTGGGTTTGTGATCAGGTCATGCTTGTGTGAATTTGTCATTACATTCACATCAGACATCAGACTTTGTTAGTATCACTGATGTGGGTAAATCACAATGGAAATTAATCTAATTTTTGGTTAATATTCATTTTACATGCAGGGGGCTCTGACAAAAACAGAAACACTGCAGCACACAACTTTTGAGAACATAAAAACTGAAAAATCTCAATAAAGGGCCGTGTTAACTATAAATCAACAGAATCACTGAAAACACATGCTTGGGATACTGTAGTGCCCTTTGGATAAATGAGTCCACCAGTTAAACAGATGTCAAAAACAGAAAATATATAAAAACAGTCAGTTCTGTGCTGAATAAAAACTGCATGACTTGAACTGAGCAGTCATAAATGTGAGACAAATATAGATTTCAAGTTTTTGGAAGCGTTAACCATTTTCCTCTGTTTCTGTTTCCTCCTAAGGCCATGTTCATAGAGAACGCTTTTCTTCTACTGGCCTCCTCCTGGTTGTTTACCATGGTGTCCTGGGATACTGTCGGCATCCCAGCAGCAGTGTTCTGCAGCTTCCTCATTGGTTAGACACAAAGACACATCCTGTATAAAACTATACAGTATATACATGTTGTTGTTCATGGTTTTCCACACCTGTATGTTCATGTAGCACACCTTCATCCCAAGTCTTCCTCATTTCTCTCTGCTTTTTGACTGTTCTTCTCTCTCCAGGAGTGATAGCGTTGGTGCTGTACTATCGTTTCCTGCACCCTAAATCCTTTGAGATTTTCCAGAGTATTCGCCATAGAGGGATAGGTGGAGCCTGCATGGAGCGTGGATCTACACTGTCATTGGAGGAGAAAGTCACACCCACTTTCCATCGCCACGCAACACTGTCTGGTCTGTTAAAGATCTATCTATCTTATCTATCTATCTATCTATCTATCTATCTTATCTATCTATCTATCTATCTATCTATCTATTTATCTATCTATCTATCTATCTATCTATCTATCTATAGAATTTAATTATAATATAATTATGCCTGTGTATTAATCTGATCAGGAGGTGGGACTCTCATGGACCTTCCAATCCAATGGGAGGGCTGGAAACATCACCACTGGCTGCTGATTCGTTTGGCCCTGAAAACGGGAGATGTAACAAAGATCTGGTCGTCGTATGGCGAGGGGGGTCTGGCTGGACTGATGGGTCTGTCTGAAGAAGTTCACTCCCCAGATGAACCTTATGTCCCTCGGGTTTGTTGCGTTCCTGTTATTGAAAATGTATTGTGAATTTCATTACTATTAGTTTTTAGCAGAGAGATTTTATGTCCGCTTCTTAAACCGGTATCATGCAGCCTAAGTCTTATGTCTTTGAAGATGATGTAAAAGGGTGTCTCATTCCTTTTTGTGCTGTGAATAGCTTCCACCCATTCAACCACAGATTCCTCAGATCTCACATCCAACTCCTCAACCAGCTCCCCCACAAGTGACCCTGGCTCCACAGGCAAGATCTTTGTTTAATTTATCATTTCAACACAGAATACAGTAAATCCATACTTTAAGCCACTATGTGTAGGATTTGAAAACAGAGATAAATGAACTGAAAGCAGCATATAGACTGCAAACATTCTCACATTTTTCTATGATAAAAACTGATGCGTTAAGATTAATTATAAAGAAAAGGCTATAGTAACCACTTAAAGATGCTACACAGTGGATTGAAGAGTCTAGATCTGCTAAGAGTCGTATGTGTGCAGAACAATCTCAGTCCGTCTGTCTGCAGTCTGAGGCTCAGCTGTCTGTTCTGTCTCCCCAGGTGAGAGAGGTGATCCAGCCACCAAAGCCAACTCCCTCCACTGTAGTGGCCAGACCTGTGAGAAAAACTCCTCCCACAACAATCCACGACATTAGACGGTTCCCAGAGGTTATCCCGGTCCCGGAGGCCATTCCTGAAGAGACTGCAGAGGAAGAGTCCTTCAGCGCTCCACCATCAGAGGAAAAAGGTTGGATGCCTGATAAACATTGAACACTTCTAACATACCAGTAAACACACTTAAAAAACACAGAATCACAGAAATATAAAATACTGTTTCATACAGCGTTGGATCACCTTAATGATTGGATGACCTTAAAAACTCAACAAGGGGCCTGTAAAGTCCTGGTGTTAAAGCTAATCTTCAGTGCTTCATGCCAAAGGTGGATAGGTGGACAGTCCTCTCTGTGAATGCTGCTTATCTCAGGTCATGCAGTGGGATTAATGTTTGGGAATGAGACTATTGAGAGTGGACTACTAGATGTCTATTTTGCTAAAGAAAACTGTGTGCAGAGTTTTTGCCAACATCACAACTCTCGCTCCGTGATAAACTTTAAAACAAAAGTAGTTTACATGGAGATTTTTTTATTTTTGAGAATTATCACAAATCTTTTATCGTCATTGTAGAAGTTCCCATTGCTTCATCCATAGAATACGTGTGTATTATTATAAACCCACTTTACCTTTAAATTTAATGTGATTTCATTTTTGAAGGTGATGATGATTTTCAGAGTGCCGCTTACGGCTCACCCACACCCTCATCTCCACGGCAACCAGGAAGCCTCCGCCACATCGACAGCAACGCTGCAACCCTGACTGAGGCCTCGTCCTCCGCAGGTTCCCTGGACATCAAGACTCCCGGCTGGTCACCTGAGCGACGTTCCCCTCTACTGATTGGTTCGCCAGAGAAAAAACCGGGGATGCCTGGAGAGTCCAGCACTACACTGTATTTCAGTGCAGATGCACAGTCTCCCTCCAGTGGGAGCTATCTTGGCTGGGGCTCCGAGCTGTCGCCCATCTCCAGCTACCGAAGTCCCTACCGGATCAGGGAGGCTCGTTTTGTCACATCCACCCCAAGAATGGAGCCTCGAGCTGGGGCTGAAAGTCCGGGCCTGGCGCCGGTTGTTGTGATCCCTGCCACTCCAACACCAGGCACCACCCCTGGCGGGACCCCTGGTACTTTGACCCCTGTTGGTTCTACACCTGCAGCTTCATCACCTGCAGCTTCAACACCTGCTGGTTCAACACCTGCAGCTTCAACACCCGCTGCTTCAACCCCCGGTGCATCAACTCCTGGTGCTACTACGCCGGGTACACCGGTCGTTCCACTCACTCCAGTCATCTCCCACGCTCGCAAACAGATGGTCCAGTTTGTGGACAGTAGAGAGAGGGCAGTCTAAGGAGGGTGGGGATAAAGGTGAGGGGAAATCCTGGGTGGGGCATGGTATCTTTGTGAGTTTAGCAG
Organism: Seriola aureovittata; assembly: GCF_021018895.1. Taxonomy (NCBI): domain Eukaryota; kingdom Metazoa; phylum Chordata; class Actinopteri; order Carangiformes; family Carangidae; genus Seriola; species Seriola aureovittata. The sequence goes on along the minus strand of NC_079364.1, from coordinate 20,232,313 downwards.
TTGAGGATATATCTGACTTCATGCTTTAAATAACCCGGAGAAGGCTTGGTGCGGGGTTAGGGGTCTTTTAAGTTCATTTGATTCAATCATGAAGATACAGTATACATTTTTCTTTTCTTTCCCCTGATATGCAGATACAGAGGTTAAAATTGCAGATAATTGGGATACATGGGTGGCACAATGGCAAAACAATCGTTCCAGCTCACACATTTAGCAGTGTTTGTGGGTGGTCAGCTGGTGACAAATCATGTTACTGCACTAGCAGCTCCTGGTTGTTTGAAGCAGCTACATGGAGAAAGGCTGAACAGGATAAACCTCCTCACATGTGGTGCTCTTTGCAGGCAGGTTAAAAAAAAAGTATCTGGGAAGTTCCTGCGTATTAGAGGGGCAGGTGGCTGTCTGCTTCCTATGCAAACCATTAGAGCAGTAAACAGTGACAAACACCACTTTACAAGGGAATTGTACTCACAAAATTAGGGAGATAATTGGGAGAAATTCGTTTTTCAGTTTAGTATAAGCAGTTGCTGAAAACAAAAACTATACAGAAGACTATACACTGCAGATTTGTATACACGGAGGTTGAAATCTGGGTTAGTCAAAGAAACCACTTACAGAATTTCACAGGTGCTAATAAATGTGAAGCATTGCTTCCATTCATTTAAATAAACCCTTACACTTAATTTTTAATCAGTAGAAACTAAACTGCAGTTAAGTCCCTGGCTTGTTCTATCAGTGCAGTCAGGTGATGTTATCTATGATAAAATTCAAAAGCAAACAGATTATTAAAATGAGGGGTTGTGATGAAAGTACAAAGCATAAACAATCATGTGAATTAATAGTTAATGAAATGCTAGCTGTATCTCAATGGCAAAGAACTTTCTAAATGAAGCAAATTAAACCAGTTTACAATAACCAAACATGCTGTCCGCCAAGCTGCTTGTGACGCCACTCACCAAAACCAGGCTCTTTTTTTAGATTGGCAAGATTAGTCTGATACAATGAAACCAATGATCTGTTATGAAATATAGAATCAATATATACTTAATGCAAACCCAAGTATATATATATCCACAGTCAGTGATTTTAATATGCTTGAGAATGCTTCTCATTATTTTTTACAAAACCTTTTAGATGATGTTGAGATGATCTTGTCCAGTTATCAGGCAGCCGCTCGCTCATCGAACCAGTCAGTTACTCACTGTATTTACCGTTCACTACATGGTCGGTGTTAACACACATTACTGTCATACACAGAGACAGAGACAGAGGTCCTAATTTACAGTCTGTAAAATTGTAAAATCTTTTCATTAGTGTGTCTGTCTTTGTTGTAATGAAACTATCAGATTAACAAATGATGAGAAGCAAAGTTTTGAAGGAAAAACAGTTTCTAAATTATTGTATATGCTATGCTTTCCTTTGCTTATTGTAGCTGCAGTCATGTCAGTCAGTCAGCACTTTAGCAGAAAAGGTACAGCTTAAGTTTACTGTTAGATGCCAGAGTGGCTGTAGCATGATATTCTGCAAACTACACTATAATGACAACATGGTAATTTATCAAAGGGAAATTACTGGAAGCAATATAGAATATTAAAGCAGTGTCATTGGATGTTTCTATTACTAATATATATTTCATACATTTCATTTGGACATTTTATAGGCAAAGAAAAGTTACAATGAATAGACAATTTCTGTAGGACATAATAGGTTTGTGGTCTTGTCTCTAACAGAGAGAAAGTAACTTTTATGGCCACCTCTGATAATCACATTTTATTTCTCTTTTACATGGATGGAATTATATTTAAATGATGAATGATAAGATATAATGTGAGATACATGGTAATTAAATGCAGTAGCAGCAGTTGTCAGTTCTGATAATGTGAATTATAATGGCAACAAACCTGTATGTGCTGGGATGGAAGTTAAACTAGTTCATTACATGGTGTTTTTCTTACTAAGTGATTGTCTCAACTTCTTGTGGTCCCAGGGAGCTTAATTTTTTTTTATTTTCAATTTGCCATTCACTTTTTTTTTTAATTGTTGATATCCATTTATTGAAGTTGGTCTTACTGAAGAGCTCACAGCAAGCTGTTGTCAGTGAAGCTTCAAGGCAAGTGTAGAATGTATTTGCCTTGTGAAGAAAGTTAAACATGTACTTGTGAAATACTTGTCATCAACTGTGCAAAGGTTACGCCTAAAACCAGCTGCTATTTTAAGTATATATATGATATGAGTGCCTATTGATAGAGGAAAATGTAAGTATTTCATTTTGTTTTGATAGAAACAGCTTCCACACATGTAGACAATCCATCGCAGTAAACATTAGGCATAAAACTGGTTTCGTCAACATGTATTTTTTGTTAAATTGTGCCCCTGTAGAGTGTTTTCATGGCGCTCATGCAGCATTACACGTGGATTACCTGGAAATGCTATTAACATACAGTAAACACTAAAACTAGTTTGCAAGCTATTGAGCATTAATTGATTGACTTGGAATTGTGTTGAATGAATAGCTGTAACTCGAAATTACTTTGGTGTTCTCCTATAACGTCAGCTATTCATAGATATGTGTCGCCCTTCAGTCTTTCCATCAGTTGAACCTCCTACCTCAGTAAAACTGAATTTCCATGAGACAGAATTGGTTTTATTATCTTTTTTGTCACAGTGATAAAATGTAATTGCTCACTGTATGACTGAAAACGCTCTGAGCCTTTGTTTAACATTATAAAACATTTTTGATAATATAACTACCAGACAGAGGGAATCTAGATAAAGAGGAGATGTTTCTGAATAGAAATGTTTATAAAGGTAAAATGATGTGCTGCTATGGATTTCCAGTTTGGTTGGTGCCAGTATTATGCCATGTTTTGATTATTATTATTATTTATTTCAATATGTGAATTGTCATTTAAATCACAGAATGTGGTGTTTACCAATATTGGGCTTCCATGTATATTTGTCTAATATTTTTCTGTTATTCTTTTACCTATGCTCTTTTATTTTACTTTATCTCTGTGCTTCTAAACAAAAATAATAACTATAAAGTCAGGTCTATGTCTGTAAAAAGCAATTAAAAGGTTGAGCTGCTCATGTTTGAAGGTAATAAGACACGGGCAGCCGTTTGAGAATATACTGTAACTTGGGGTTGATGGAACAAAGTACAGAGAAAAACATGCTTTTGGCAGAACTGCTTTATCAACCTGTGTCAAGCTGTTTTCCATGTACCGCGGCCTGCTGATACATAAAGGGGCCAATGCATGATACTTGTTCATACAAGCAGCAGAGTTGTATCTATTCTCTTAGAGACAGAAAGCACTTACTGTAACCACACACACACACGCACACATTACAGTAGTTAACGCACATGCTAGAGTGTATGTGTATGCAAAAGCAATAAGTCAGCTAATGAAATGTATATTAGTGCACTGATGAAAAATATCTACGCTCACGCTTTAGACTGCAGTGATGCCATGGCTTCATCATCATGAATCAGCGCTTTGCCTTGTAGAAAGACAGCTTGTCTCATGTATGTGTATTGCTTTATATTAGTACAGTATGCTTTGCTTTGTGTACCTAATGTGTATGAAAATATTTGCTTGTGTTTCTAATTTGATTTGATTTTATATTTGTGACATTTCTTTCTTTTTATATTTGATCACATTTACTGTTATGAGATGAGCCACGGTGTAGTACTTCAGGGATTCGTGCTGAAGTTTCACATGTGAAATTGTTTAGAGCCAGGATAGTTTTCATTGACAGACTGGAGTTAGTTTGCTGTTTGAGTGTAACATCACCTCGTCACTGGACGACCTCCACTTATAAACACGCATCACTTCATCTCTACAAGGATTTCCACAGAGCAGCTGTGGGTGGTGGTACTGTGTCATTAACTGTGCTATTGATGTGACAAAATAAAGTCATTAATCATGATTAAAGCCTAGAGTGGTGTGTTGATCACCCTTCGTTCATTTACCATCAGCAATGTGCCAATATTATTACAAGCTGTAAACACAAGTGGTAATGTGGCACTGTGAGTCTTACGCTAAACCTCATTATTAACCTTGCAATGTTTGTAAATAGAGATGGTGATCACAGTGTAAACGATATAGTAATGAGTACATTGTAATTTGAGTATAGGCACAGCGCCATGGCAGCTATAGTGCAGTGTCGCAGTGGACATAATGTGCTTTACATTACATTATCACAGAGCTGGATTAACCTGCCAGGGGGTCCCAGGACATTAACCACCATTCCTCCAACTCTCCTCTACATTGTACAGTATTCCTATGCTGTCATACTACATGGCTTTGAGTCTGCTGTGCAGTCATTTTATTAAAAACATTATTATGGGATTTTAGCACAACATTAGCTGAAATAATAAAGGTCTTGAACTTTTATTTAGACAAAGGGCCTGTCCTCAAGAGAAAGCCTCAAGCTCAGAAAATAAAGCACAAATCATCTTAAAGCCCCAATCATCTACTCTGATATTGTGCTTTAATTAACTCAATTCAGTACAGCTTGTTCTTTCTATTTGTACATGCAAAAGCACTTGCATATGCAGTAGGTCAAAAAACACACTCAATAAAAAGGAGTAGAGAGAAAAAACACTGTTATTCAAAAAGCTGAAACAGTAAAAGGCTAAAACATTTACAACTATATGTGGAATTAGTAATAATACATTATTAAGTAACGATAAAATTGAAAAAACATAAAACAAAGTGAGAAGTAATGAGAATTAAGAAGACGTATTACTGCAGTAGAGTTTTGAAGATGTATGGTCAACTATTCAGCACACTGTAACTCAACCCCAGGCTGTTGTTTACTGTAGTATGTGTTTATAAATGATCTCTAATAAGATGATTAAATCGTTTGAAACAAGAGTGTGACCTTGGTTACTGGTTAAATAAGGAATTGGTTTTGGTCATTAACTCTGTACTTTAAAATGAGGATCTGCTCTTTTATGCAACATGCTTGGTGAAATAATGATTAAAGTGCGTATGCTGTGCTTACAGTATTTTTCCCATTTCATCATTTTGAAAGTCAGGTGACAGTATCATAAGGAAGAGAAAGCAGAAGGACAATCAGCATATTCTCTGTGGTCAGTGATCCATGTCACAATACAGCAGGACACCCACAAAGGCTTGTCTTCATCGGTTCAAAATCACAAGATACTTCTCAAAGGAATAAAAAAAGAAATGAAAGTCACAAATAAGCTAAAAGTAGTCAAATATCAAAATACACACACTGCTGTGCATGCATTAGTAAGCATTATGCTACATGTCACTGAGAGGATTACGTCAAAATATAGTGTGTTTTGGCCTATTAATGTAAAACAAGAAAACACTGATTTCTTTGAAAGGATGCTTTTAATAGAATAACATATCAGCATCTATCTGGTTACATCAGACTAACAGGGTATAACTGTCAACTTTATGTCAGAAGACAGGAAATTTATTGTCTTGATTTTTAATAAGTTAAAAATATAATTAGAATAGCCTTTTAGCAAATGTCTTACTTAGATCAATAACAAATCACCTTTTGGTGTGAGTTGTGTCAAGGTGTTTGAGAGACATTTGCAAAATGCAAATAGCCAAAAACAAATATGAAGCACTTTAAACAGACAATAGCAATTTTTAGTAAAATGGCAGTGAGCAACAGATGTGCAGATTTCCCAGACTTGTGGACTTGGGATCACTGTTGGGATGGATGGATTGCAGAATGAGCACACCTGGGCCACCTGAGGCCTGGGGTCCGAAATTTGAGAGTGAAAAGTGGAGATGTCTTGATCACGGTTTTTTCTCCAAATGCAGATTTTATGTTAAGTACGGACAACACATCACATCAGAGGTTTAGTCTACCAATAACAATAGAAATGTGTTAAGAGCGAATAAAACTAGATAAACTAATAACACAAAACACAATGTGGGGGGTTTACAAAGAGGCTAAAGATCAAAGATTTGAGGATTAAATGGTGAGGGTGAGCTTCAGCACCATCCAGCGGTCAGATTGAAATAGTATAGATCCACTGTGTCCCGCTGCACCAAAATGTCTAAAGTATCCCAGACCGCGTTTAACTGTGACCTGGATCTGGTTATATCCAGATCCATTGTTCTGTTATGGGCACGAAGACACCCACAGACCGGGGTGAAAGACGGAAGGGTGGTGATGATGGTTTGGTGTCGCCACCGATCACATGAGCTGCCTTCATGTGACTGTGTCACGTGGTTTGTGGGATAAATAGGACCGTCTCACATTCATACAGTTTGTTGTTCAGTGACCCACCGTTAAACAGAGGAGAAGACCTGATCAAGTTCACTTCAACAGCTGATAAATAAGATACCGGTAAGAGACTTTAGCAGTAGTTGTTGGTGTGTTTCTCCACATTTGTGAGGCTCCTGTTATCAGCTGTTATTACAGTTACTGATTGTTTACACGGTGAGTTAGCACTTAGCTAAGTGCAGTTTATATAAGCCAGCAGACACAATACGTTAAATGTGTGCAATTAATATGTTTTGTTTGACAACGATTTATTTGGCAAGAAGGAGCAGTTTCATCGCAGCAGTTACTTGTTTTTGTGATTGTTTGTGACCGCCTGACCTCATTTTAGCTTCACGGTCAAAGGTGATAAGCGCTGGAACAGGTGGAGCTGCTAAGTTGTCCAAACACACGTGTGTCTTATTTATTCATGATTAGGGCACATCAAACAAAGATCAATGAAATCTGATTCAAATGAGGGAGATGACTTAATATCAAAAGTAAAAAATGAATATGGAACATAATACTGAAGAGGCAAGGAAATGGAAAGTGAAAGCAGAGGCAGCCATTCCGTCCTCTGTTTTAACCAGACAAAAGAGAAGAGCTGAGACTTTGTGTTTTTACTTATAAACATGTCTGGGATAAAGCAGAGGGGAAGTCAAGCTGAACGAACTGAAAGTAGTTGGTATGTAAATCATATGACCATATACCGAGCTACAGCAGTTTGCAGCCCCGACTTTGCAAAACAAGGTGGTGGGGGTGTGAAAAGGTTTTCACACTTGCAAGTAAATAGAAAACAGACTTTGGCCTTTCTTTAATGACTGAGTGAGTAAATCTGGCTCTGTGACAAGGAAGGAGGAAATGCATTTTATCAATCACATGATGGAAAGCAATGCAGATAGGTTGATGGAGTACTATTAGAGATTTATCAGACTTTTTTTAAAACATGATTCCTTTAGTTTTGACATCAGAAACTTTGGGTGTCATGTTTAGTGTGCAGTTGTTAAAAAAGGAAAGAATAAGTAGATGAGCACAATATTTCAAAAAACGGCAGTAGTCAACTCTTTGACAGCTAACAGGATCATTTGTTTTACTTTTCTACTTATAAAGTAGTTGTTCAGGAACTTGGCTCTCTGTGGATTCGGTGGTGACTCATCCATTTCAGACTTGATCGGAAACTCCCACACAGTAGAACTTCCACAAGCCCTTGACCCCTTGATGGTATTTAGAAATGTGAAGAAATAAATAATAATTTATTCACTTATTTATCACATTTAGGAGATGTAAGAATACTGCAACAAAAGGCCTCACAGCCCTCCACTATGACTCAGCGAGTTAACTTGGCTGTGTGAGTCTTTGTATGACAGCTGTGTTGAAAGTAATTGACATGAGACTGATTTCTTGACAGCCATCGCTGCAGATCAGCAGACACATGGTGACTTCCCCAAATCATTGTTTCAGCTACAAGGTTGTTTTTGGTTGAACCACTTCCTTAAAATCTGACCAAAGAAAACCTTGATATCTTTCATACTTTTTGCTTGTTTGTATGAGTTTGTCCATGGTACAGCTAGGACCCATTGAAATCTGTCTACAAACCACCCTGTAACCATAACCTAGTGGTTGCAGATAAACTTCCAATACCCAGATTATAAGAATTACACAGATTATGATATATGATGACCTGCGTGTGGTGTTAAAGAAAGTTGAGCACATACAAGAGCCATGAAATTTCATCAGCCTCAGTCTTATGGTATCAAACCAGTTTCACTAGAGTTTTTTTCTCTCTGACACACCTGAGGTGTTTTCATTGGATTCTCTTCTGCTTTTTTCATAATAGAAACAGGACCTGTCCAGACAGGTGTGCAGATATTACAGGCCCCTCACAAGGCTTGCTCTTGTTCTTGAGGAAATCTCCATGATAGTATAACAAAATATGCACAGAGGGTCAATAAGTCTGTTAAGTTCCTAAATAAGTCCATGTAAAATTGTGTTTGGATTCAAATTTAGTTGTGGTTGTAAGCAGATTTTTGGCTAATTCCCAGAATAACTGCATGCTGAAAAAGTCAACATGTGTCTCTTTCTGACACAAGGCTTTTATTCACTCCTGATGTTCATGCCTCCAGAATAGATGCATCATCATCATCTGTTGTCCTTTTTTATCAGGGGTGTCAGGGTTTGAAGCTACATGTTAGTTCTTCCCATTGTGTTTATAAAGAAGCACAGTATCTGCACTGGTATTGATTTTTCTGGACTTGGAGCATCCTGTTTATCCTGAGAACACCCCTACCTTCAGTTTAATAGGCTACAGCATGATGTCTAATGGAACTGATCTCCGCTCTCACTACTGCATCTCACCTCTATAATATGGTCCATATTATCGATTGCATTGTTGCTGATTTCTGCAGCATGAGGATATATTTTTCTTTCTGCCTTTTCTTAAGCAGTAACTGAAACACAGCCTAGTTACAGTTAAGTGAACAACACTTGTACAAACGAAATGCACTGCATATTGAGAGTCTCTAAAATTTATTTCTTGTGTGTAGATTTAAATCTAATGAATTAGTCCAGATCAGTGGACTGTTTTTTGTACGTGTGCTGACGCAGTCTGTTTAACCACTGGAAAGGACTCTGACTAGTGTGACTGAGGAGGAGGTTTTTTCAGCTGTGTGTACACATGTTCCACTTGTAGATGCAACCGCAGTTTTTTTTTTTTCTTCTTTTTTTTTTCCTAGTATTTTCAATCTGTCGTCCACCCTAGACATTCATATTTACTGTCTTTTTGGGTTTAAGTACTGCACTTTGTCTTGTCTCCCTTCATCGTTCATGCCTGAAAGTTGAGGGAAATGAAAATGCTAATTTTGCAGGGAATAGAAATGGAGGCTGTGTTGGTTAGAAGAGGAAGTTGGTCATTTATGGTCAGATGTTGTGATTTGACTCTATAGCTCAGACCTAGTGTAATGAATAACCAATTTACTCATGTGTCCTTCATTTCGTGTTTTTCAGGCAAAATGTGGTGTGCAGCCTTACTGCTATTGGCTGCCAGCTTCTCGATGAGCCTGGCCAGACCCCATCTGCATCCACTGTCCAATGAGATGGTAAACTACATCAATAAGATTAACACTACATGGAAGGTGAGTTTGTTTTTCTTTTTTTCTTACCTCAGACATCTCTCAGTGGGTATAAGCAATTCTGTTTGACTAAATCTCCCTTCTCTCCTGCAGGCTGGTCACAACTTCCATAATGTTGACTACAGTTATGTCCGGACTCTGTGTGGTACGATGCTGAAGGGACCTAAACTGCCAATCATGTAAGTCTCATGTAAACACGGTCTGTTGCTGGGTGTGAAATATAAGAGATTGACGTCAGTTTAGTATTGCATTACACTCACACATTAGTCAGAGTATTTGTTGTGTTGTACATCCCCTAATATGCGCCCAATGTACATTTGTCTGTACATAAAGAAGTGGTGGCTTCAGTGGCACTGAGCAGGACTCACCTAAGTCAAATCTGCTTACATCATAGTTGTGTGTTTTACTGTAGTAACAGTAATACTTGACTCTACAATGCTGTTTTCCTCTGCAGGGTTCAGTATGCTGGAGACCTGAAACTGCCTAAAGAATTTGACTCCAGAGTGCAGTGGCCCAACTGTCCCACTCTGAAGGAGATCAGAGACCAGGGCTCCTGTGGATCCTGCTGGGTGAGGGGGGAGGGGCTTACTGCTCAAAAGATGTGACCATATGTAACTGGGCCTCGAAGGGCTTTGCAATCTGGGTGGCACATGACATGCTATATACTTAAATCTTCAAATGAACAAAAACAAAAATAAAGCGTTGGGGTTACCAATATTTCTTGCTGTGTAAATATGTAGTCTAAATTTTATCCTACTATTCAGTGTAACCTTACTTATTGCCATTTAATCACATCCAGACTGTTTCCCTGTCTTTAATGGTTTGTTTTTGTGTTTGTGGCATGTCTTGGTTCTTCTCCCCACAGGCGTTTGGTGCTGCAGAGGCTATCTCCGACCGTGTGTGTATCCACAGCGATGGCAAGGTCAATGTGGAGATCTCCTCTGAGGACTTGCTGACCTGCTGTGAAACCTGTGGCATGGGGTAAGGGACAGAATGTGAGAAGTTTCATTGCTTTGTTGTGTTCAAATGTGAGGAAAGAATGAATTGGTTCAACACAAGCTTCCCAGTCAGACTTCCATCTTCATATCAGGTGAAGATGGAAGGCATGTCATGTTATGTCATGGCTGATACCCAAGCCACAAAGTGAATCACATGAAATGTCTTGTCAGTGTAATTATAAAATTCACAGGGGATCACAGCAGTCCCTAGGCTCAATGTATCGTTAAATAAAAATGATTCCAGTGAGTTCCACACAATGAAGTGTACAGATTTTACATTTGGGAAAAGTGAGCACTGTTAATGAATGGAGTACTTTGTCTCAGTGCAGTAAGAGTATGTACTGGGAGAGGAAAACTGGTGCGTCCCTAATATTTATAAATTTGGAAGTAGCATGGAGTGCTTATTGGTTGTAAGTGGGGGTGTATTCATGTTGTTCTCTCTTTTTAGATGTAATGGTGGCTACCCCTCATCTGCCTGGGACTTCTGGACCCAAGAGGGACTGGTCTCTGGAGGTCTCTATAACTCCCACATTGGTGAGTTTTGTACCTGTGAGACTTCTGTAGTGGTGTAAACACATGTATGTGTGGCATCTACAATTGACAATGACTCCATCTATGGGCCAACAGGTTGCCGGCCCTACACCATCGCCCCCTGTGAGCACCATGTGAATGGTAGCAGACCTCCTTGTACTGGAGAGGGTGGAGACACACCTCAGTGCATCTACCAGTGTGAAGCTGGATACACACCCAGCTACAAACAGGACAAGCATTATGGTAAGAAAGGCAGGCAGATGGAAAACATTTTGATTACTTGATAGAAGGAGAAATGAAATCTAACATTTGAACTGTATTTTGTTCTTGCCCTGCGTTGTTTGTTTTTTTTTTTTTTTTTTTTTTTTTTGTTTGTTTGTTTCAGGAAAGGATATTCCTCATTATTATATTATATTATAAGTTGGTTGGAATGCTGTGATTTGATTCACTTTTGCTCTAAGTCCATATTGATAAATGCACTAAGAAAAATAAAATGGCATTTATATGAATAGTAAACAGACTCTGGTAAAGTATGATTTATCATCTTGAAATATGTGAGAGACCATAGTTCACATACAGTAGAGTCTAAGACCACTTTGGACCCAACTATATACACATAAATATTTTTGTAAAGTTCATTAGAAATTCAGGTGACTCAGCCATTGTATTAGATGATGATGATACATTTATTTATTATTATTATTATTATTATGATTATAAATTTATCAGTAAACCTTTCACTAACTGGCATTCCTCTACACTGACTGGCTTGCGAATGCAAAGTTATCATTAGATATCTGATAACAAAAAACTGTTTATGTTCTGACATGAGCCGAACCCTAACGATGGTGTGCACGTACGCACAGGTGCAGCACAGGATCCTAACTCTAAGTCTGTTGCAGGTAAAACATCTTACAGCGTAGAGGCAGATGAGGAGCAGATTCAGTCTGAGATTTTTAAGAATGGCCCAGTGGAGGGAGCATTTACTGTCTATGAAGACTTTTTGCTCTACAAGTCCGGTAAGAACACATGCACCATTGCCAGTATTATGTGCATTTATGCTGCATTTGTCTAAGTACTTGTATATTCACAACTTGTAAAGCAAAGGGAAAATGCTGATTGCAGATTTTCCTCAGTGATTCTGTAAAATGTTGCTTTAGACATTTTTCACCCACTTGAACTCAAACTTGCTGACCACCCCATCCATTTTTTCCCCCCCTTGTCTCCAGGTGTGTATCAGCATGTGTCTGGGTCTGCTGTGGGTGGCCATGCCATCAAGGTCCTGGGATGGGGGGTGGAGGGTGGCACTCCCTACTGGCTCTGTGCCAACTCCTGGAACACTGACTGGGGTGATAACGGTGAGCAGTGACATGGTTTACTTTTTCTTTTCTTTTCTATTTTTCTTCTTTTTAACTAACATTTACACAATGATAATCAGCCTTACATGCACGCAGGGAATGGAATATTAGAAACTGACATATAATGCAGTCTAATACACAAACTGCAGCTTCAAATGACTCCATACCAGTAAATCAACAGCTCTGTCATGCTTTGCTATGTAAGACTCATTGTAAAGTGTAGATGCTCAGCAGCTGTTCTGTATATGAAACACAAATGCACATACTATTCTGTTTACACACTCACACAATTGTTATACAGTGTTTCATTAGCTAAAACTGAGCTAATTTAACTGTTGTATTCTCTTTCTTGTCTCTGGTCTTCAGGATATTTTAAAATCCTGCGTGGATCAGATCACTGTGGTATTGAGTCTGAGATTGTGGCAGGCATTCCCAAGTAAAACCTAAGGTAGGACAACAATAGATGTAATGGAAATATAAAGTAATGGTCTCAAATAAATCTCTTTTTTATGAAATTCTCAACAAATGTTTTATACTATGAATGTTAACTGAGTCTGTGCTTTACTGTTTCTCTTGCAGGTTTGAAGCAGTAGTGGCACATAATCACTAGAGGGCGACACACTCCTGCTTTTAAGTAATTATATTTAAAACCCACTGATCGCCCTGCACACAACCACGTTTTCTTTCTACAGCAGACTGAAAAAACTCAAGAGCACCGTTCACTTACTGTAGGTGGATTAGCAGATGGGGTATGACAGCAACTATGTGCCTGAACACAAATTACTGTTGTTGAATAGAAGGTGAAGTTTGTGACTGAACTGTCTTAAGATCTTGTTCCTTCACTTTTTAAAGCAAGATCAATCAAAAGTTGTACAGGGAGAAAATGTTTAAGACATGCATGAGCATTTAATTTCATCTCAGGTGATTTGAAGCAGACTGTTGCAGAACTGATTGAATTTGTCCCTGTGTTGCGTGTATGTGTGCTTTTTTTTTTTTTTTTTTTTTTTTTTTTTCCTGCACTGGTGAAAAGTGACTGTTTTTAGCGCAATACAAAGAGACTGCCTAAAGCAGTAGAGTGGGTCTTTTTTTTTTTTTTTTTTTTTTTTTTTTTTTTTTTAATAATTACAGCTTCCATATTGACTGCCATTTTTATATTGGTGCCACCTCAACTCCACAATATCACGATGTACTCCTTGTAACTGGTGCCTGTTAGTGTTTTTAAATTTTAATGTCATAAAATGAAATGTCAATTTTTTTTTTTTTTTTTATTAAAGAAATATGGTTGGAAATGACTGTCTTAATTGTCTGACTGTATCAATGGGGAAAAAATATTAGCACATTACTGTTATGTTTGGAATTAAATAAATCATTCTTTCGTTCCCATGGTGTTATTATTCTTGAATATGCATGCTAGCAGTTTAAATCAATTAGCATTTTATCTGACTGAGGTGATGCTTCTCAAGCGTGAAGGGACTGACTCACCAAGAAAATGTGAGTCAAGATGTGATGGATGTATGGATAAGTCCATGTGAGTCAAAACTATTCTGGTGGTAGTTGATTAACGTTTCTGCTGCGCCTGAACTTTTAATCCAAATTGGACAAAAAAGACTCATGGAGACTCAGACTTATAGACGTAGGTATTTTTTGAATGAATGAATGTTTGTCACAATCATTGTAAAACAAAGTTACCGGATTGTTGGAGAGCTGCAGTGGTGAATGGGAGTACTCAGATTCTTTGTTGCAGTAAAAGTAGCAATACATATTTTAGTGGAGAAGTATAAAGTAGCAGGTAATCGAAATACCCGAGAAAAGTACAAGATTAGAATGACTGCTCTCAGCTCACTTCCGCCTTGTCAGCAAAAAAACAAACACTCCCCCTTCGTAGTATTTAAAAAAAATATATATATAAAAAGATAGTTAGCTTCGTACACCAGCGTCCACCAATCAGACAAGCGGGACAGCGGTGCTTCGCGAAAAAATAAAACCGTGAAAGAAATCTTCTTTGCGACAAGATATAGACAGTAGTTGTTCACAGACACACAATGGTGGTGTTTTGAATGAATAGCTGAAAAGCAGATTTCCGCCCAGGATCCGTCCAGTTGAGACATATCCGGGACACTCCGGTTCCAAAAACAAACAGACATCCCTACGCTCAGTGGAGCTGCTGGAAAGTGCTTGTTCACTACACCCAGTGTGAGCCACTGTAGCCAGTCAGCGAGCGAGCGATGGAGGGGGGAGGCAGTGTTTCGTGGATGAAATATGGGCCTGTTGTGTCCCTGTTTGTGGTTATTTTGGCCCTCTGGTTCCGGTCACCCCAGAATGAAGACCTGGACGACCGGTTGGACACGGTCCTGTCCTCTCTTCTCCGGGCTGAACAGAAAGTCGGGATGAGCAACGTCGCCAGACCGAAAGTGGCCGTTGGTAAGTGTTGGGGGTTAGCTAACGTTAGCTAACCAAACCTGATTTCAGGGGCTCATGGAGACGCTGGATTTTATTATTGATTTATCTCGAAATGAAAAACATGCTGCTGTTGAAGTTAGTAAATTGTTAACTTCAGCCATCGCTCCAACTCTCCAACAAAATAGAAAATTAAAAGTTGATTGTTAACCCTGCACATTTTGAATCATCTTAACGTGAATATTGCAACGTTAACCTAAAACTTAAGTAGGCTATTAAAAGTTAGAAAAGGTGCAGGGAAACCTTTATTTTTAGTGAGCTGACAATAACTGGCTTAGTTTGCCCCTTAAATGGTGCACAAAATATTATTGATGAAGGAGAAGAAGGGGAGGTTAAAGGGGCGTGAGCATGAATGATCTGCACAGTCACCAGATTTCAATCCAGATTAGCACCTTGTCTGACCAGCGGAGCCCAGTTTGTTGTGAGAAGACATCCTCAAACAAATGGACTCAGCGTGTTTGAAATGTTAAGGGACAAAAAGTGCTTGGAAATGTGGGCAAGGATGTGACAATATTTGTACCACGAACCTGCGTGAATTTAACCATAGTAACTAATGTCTGCCTTATGTCTCTAGTGTAGATGGTACCCTAGTTGTGACATCTATTACTAACTAGTATAAAGGTTAAATAGTGAAAGCAGATGGGGGATAAATTTGAGGGTACTTGCTGTGGTTAAAAACAATACAAATGTTGATTTCAGTTCCTGGTTATGGCTTTCCAGTATCTACAGTAAGTTAACAGCTCCATGTTCTTGTACCTGCACCTTAAAACAAATGCCAGTTAATACTGTGAGTGGTGCCAAGAAGTGGTCTGTGCCACAAGTGAACATGACTTGCTATTACCGAGCCCCTTCTTCCACTGTTAACAGTGGGTACTAAGCCATTGCCGTATTAAAGGGTGGAATTCCTCACAAGACAATCTGCCTCAGGTTTTAGCAAACATAGTAAATAGTGTGACCACTCTGTCTTGTCTGTCACACCCTTAACCTAAAATATTGTCCTTTGAACCTTGGTACAAACACACAACAGAAGTGATCACCATATCTGTCCAACCTTTACCCAGTTCAACACCAGGCCCACCCACGAAATCAGATCTGTTACATAGTGGTTATTGAGAATTAGATATAATAACATCACATGTCAGCCAAGTCACATGATATGACAGATATTTTCATCTAACCCTTTTGTGTTGCTGTTAGATGTGACAGGTAGACAGGTAGTGAATTAGGGTTAATCAGTACAACGCAAGTACTGTCCTGTTGACACAACAAAAAGCACAATAAAATCCACCACTCGTGCTGACCACATGATAACAAATATACACAGGTACTTTTAACTTTTATATACAGCAAATTGTCAGGAAAACTCCTAGATTGTTGGTTAAGAGCAAAGAAAAGCAATTAAGCAGCTTGAAATCAGACCAGAAGTCAAACTGAGTCAAAACAAATTCCAGTGTGAGATCTACTCAAACCTTTTGCATTTTGGCTTCTCTAGTAGGTTGCCATCACAAGTGCGTTATCAGGGGTTGTTACTGTTCATGTTGGCCTTTGTTCACACATGATAGATAATGTTTGTAGCTGAAAGCTATGAAAAAGATGAAACAGCTGAAACTATAATTGTACTGTTGCTAGAGCGTGAAAATGCCTGTGTGATTCACAGTCTTTTCCCTGTTCCCTTTTCCCTTTAGGCTATCTCATTTTCTTCTCCCTCATGGTTTTATTGCATATTTATTTCTCTTTGTGTTATTCTCTCTGTCCCACTCCTTCGTCCTCAGGTTTTGGAGGTTGTGTTGACCTGATAGTGGACGGGGTGTCATTACTTAATAAGATTGGCCTCCCTCCCACAGACCAGCCCCTGCATCATGACTACATAGAAAACACTGAACAGTTGGCTCAGAGCTTTGCCTACTTCTTTGCGCCAGGAGCAGCTGCAGAGTAAGTGATGTGTGTGTGTGCGTGTGTGTGTGTGTGAATAAGAGCTGGCCATTACATTTTTGTGGACTAGTTCAGGTAGTTAACCCTAAAGTCACAGAAGTAGAAATACAGTATATGTGCTCACAGAATATCCTCTTGAACATATTTGAATACTTGAGTCTTCTCTGCGTTAGGGCTGATCCGCTGTTTATATGCATGGTGTGCCAAGGGTGTTTGTAGTAGATAATCAGTTTGAGAGGCTTGAGACCATGAAAGTTAAAACTGTTGGTGCCCCCCTCAGGCTACTGTGTTCCTCTCTCTCTCACATGCTGTTTCACAAACACACTCGCATTCCATCATGAATGTGTTGGGTCTTTGTAACTTGCATACATACAAATAAATCTAGCTGCTCGCTCTGTCTTCTTTCGTTTGTCCATATCTTTTTCACACAAAATAGACTGTCCAAGTAAAAGCTACATTTTTTTTTTAAATCCTCGCTTTAGTCAGTGTTTGTGTGTGTCTTACTGTCATTGTCCATTTGTTGATGTTTATCAGTTAGTTGTAGCCATTCTTAGCACTAAGTATTTATGCAGTTGAACTCATCTCCCCTCTCTTTTCTGTACTGGTGACTGCTCCTGTTCTGGCGCCTGTGAGCCCTTGTTCATTTGCTGGAACTAACACCTAAAGGCAACAGACTTACAAAATCATGAACAGAAAATACAAGGGCATATCTGTGAAACACTGAATAAGAATGAACAGAAACAAGGACTTTCTCAGCATCTATTGTTATTTCTTTTGCCTCTGTTTTGCTTGTTTTCTTGTGGAATTTTGTATTATGAACACTTGATGTCCACCAGATGACGACCAACCTTGTGTGAGCAAAGTCTGAGACTGAGTCTTAGACCATAATTTTGAAGCACTTGAGACAGAAAAAGAGAAAACTTAAGCAGCTAAGTGATATGTGCAAGTAACAGAAGAGATGAATGGGTATGTCTGCCAAATGCAGACCACGTCAAACTGCATGCATAATAGTTTTATTTCTAGTAAAATACATTTTTTTCTTTATTTTGCATAGTGTGCTGTTGCTTTTCCTTCTGTTTCTCTTCCATTGCTGTTAGTGACTTGTGCCAGAGAAGTGCTGGAAATAACCTTAATCTACAGGATGCTAGTGTTTGACTAACCAGACTAATCTCTTAAAGTAGCATACATACTGTTTCTAAAACCGTCTCTTGTAGGCTGCATGTTTATTGGTTTCATGCACACAACGCAACACTGGCTTCTCTTTTTTTTCCTATCTGTTGGCTGCACTTTCAGAACTCAGAATGACAAGACTGTGAAGTCGGAAATATTTCAGCTTTTATCAGAAAGGGGCCAATGTTCACATATTTTGTCAGGAGTCTCATAGCAGCAATGGGTGCCACACAGAGCCTGAGCAAAGCCAGGCATCATACAAGCATTAACTCATCATATCTTGTCTTTCCAAACATTTTTCTGCTGCTTCCTCTCGTGTCATTAGCTCTCGACTCCTATCCTTTACTTTCCATACAGTGTTTTCATTATCTCTTTTAAATTTTTGTTTTTCTCTTTCTGCCTATCACTTTTATCTTAAACCTTGTTGATATAGCTGAAGTGTGTGTTTTGCCGCCAACAAGCTCTGGCATGTCAGTATCTTCAGCTTTTAGCTGAGGTTCCTGTCATAAAGGAAACCTGTGCTTTTACAATATGATAAACTGTCACAGTGAAAGAATGATGAGGAAATGTCGCTGCTTTCATGTTCTGGTG
The DNA here is from genome assembly GCF_021018895.1 of Seriola aureovittata. Taxonomy (NCBI): domain Eukaryota; kingdom Metazoa; phylum Chordata; class Actinopteri; order Carangiformes; family Carangidae; genus Seriola; species Seriola aureovittata. Next base: position 20,213,896 of record NC_079364.1, on the reverse strand, counting down.
TTTTTGTTTTCACATCATCTCACCGTTTTTTAATTTCTTTGTGTTGCAGGCGTTTCATGTTGAATGACACTCTCTTTAGTGAGCTGGTCGAGGCGTCCCGTGACCTACCTGGGAACAGATGGTCAGTAGGCGGTAATGCTCCGGTAATGGCTGGTCGTATGGCAACTGAAGGATGTGATGTGTTGCTAGGAGGAAGCTTCAGCCCCGACTTTACAGATGTCCTGTCCCAACACATCACAGGTACACACACAAATGCACACTGTTAGACCCTTACTACTTTCGAGGATATATGTCTCCTCATATTTAGTTCCCATGATCATTTTCCTTTTTCCCATCTTCTCTGCCCTCTCTACTTTCTGTTTCTCACTTCTGTTCCCCTTCCACAACCTGTACCCCACCTACCCCTGTGTTTGCAGTGGCAGGTAATATTCTAGACGAGCCAGACATTCATCTGATCCTAGAGTATCCATCTGGAGCTAGCTGGGGGCACTATACGTCACGAAGAGCCAACAGGTGTGTTGAGCTTTTGGTGGCTATTTGTTGGATCTTTAGGGATCATAGAAAGGTAAACTGTGTATGTGAGTCTCTTTTTTTTTTTACCTTTTTCACTGCTGTGTGTGCATGCGTACGTGCGTGCATATAAATTTAGGACTCTAAGGTATTTGAAGCTGACCGTGTTTGGCCTTGCTTGTGTTTGTGCTCTGTAGATATATCATCCACAGTGATGACCATAACCCCTACCTGGACTCCATGGAGGAATTTGCTGAGAAACTCGGAGACTTCAAACCAGATCTGCTAGTGGTTGGTGGGCTGCAAATGATGGATAACTTCCCCTTTCAGTCAGGTAAGAGGAAACTGGTGACAACCTTTTAATTGTTGCTTGTTTGGAAAATGTAATATTAGAGTCTGCTGCTTTGTGTCGCACAAGTGAAATAGGTTTTCAGTTAACCCTGCATGACTTTGCTGTGAAGATCTGGGAGTGTGAGTTGATGTAAGCTAAACTTTGGTACGATTATTAGTGATTTCTTACTAACCCTAACCTTAAAGGGGCTCATCTATTCTGAGTTGCACTTAAAGGTCTTTTTATTTGTAAATTGTGAGTTTTATGCAGTAAAAGGGTAAGAGAGTAAAAAGAGTGTGACTGAGATTAGCATTGTTCACTGTAGAATCATCTGCACAGTTAGCTCATATGAATATTTATTTTGGCCATAATTACACTTATACTCAAAATTGTTAAGGTGAAAAAGTGCTAATTGTCTTATGTTGACACATTGCATTGGCGCCATCAGCTATGTAACGTTGATAGTGACCATCAGCCTCCACCATAGTTTCAGTCTAGCCGTAAGTCAGTTTGGCTTGACTTTGATCGTATTTGAAGTATTTGTGATGGTTGTTCATGAGGACAGAAACTGAAAGAAGGAAACAAAGAAAAGGGCAGGTTGACAATCAGTATCACACTGGCAGGAAGGTCATAACTAACTTCCCATTCTGCACCAGGCTGTTTGCAAATCAGTGGTGCCTCATTTGATCTGACGATTGTCTTTTTCTGTCTCTTTGTCAATCTACCATTCTTCCTCCGCATCTCATTTCTCCATATTTCATCACTTCTCAACCACCAACCCCCTTACTTCACTTTTTTATTTGTCTACCTTTTCTGGTTTTTGGCATCCTTACCTCTCTAATATTGTACCTCCTCTGTCCCTTTACTCACTTCCACATTACTTCACCCCCTTTTGTCTGAATACCTTTCATCTTTCCAGGTGAGCGGGACGCTCTCTTCTCTCGCCTGGCCGACCTGCTGTCCTCCTCATCTCCTCAGATTGGTGTTCATTTTGAGATGGCCAGTTTCGTAGAAGAGAGTATAATGGAAGACCTGCTTCACTATGTCATTCCACACGTATGTATGACTGAGCTAATAATTACTCAACACCTTAATTAACACATATTACTCAGAATGCAAAGAGACCAGAGGGATTACATAAAGACAGAGATGAAAAAACTAAATGGCAGTCACACCAGGAAGTCTGAAACTAGATTTGCTTAGTTGAATACATTTGTGTATGAAACATCGTGACCCAGAAACTATTTGCCTTCCTGTATTTGCATTGTTTTATTTTATTTATTTGTTTGTTTGTTTGTTTGTGAGTTTTCAATTTTATAAACAAGTATTACAAATAGAAGGAACTACCATTCCAGGAGACTAAGAAAGAAAAGGAAAGAAAAAGTAAATAAAAATAAAAATAAATAATGACCCTGCTTTTAAAGGGCCAGCCAGAAAATTGATGTCTAAAGCATATTACAATTACCAAGAGAAGCGTACAGTTGTGGTCAAAAGTTTACATACACTTGTAAAGAACATAATGTCATGGCTCTCTTGAGTTTCCAGTTATTTCTACAAGTCTGATTTTTCTCTGATAGAGTAATTGGAACAGATACTTCTTTGTCACAAAAAACATTCATGAAGTTTGGTTCTTTTATGACTTTATTATGGGTTAACAGAAAAAGTGACAAAATCTGCTGGGTCAAAAATATACATACAGCAACATGAATTAGCAATTTTGGTGACTTGAAAGTTGTGTCAATGAAATGAGCTTCATAGCATGGCCTCTTAACTTCTTGTGAGTAATTATGAGTGACTACAGCTGGTGACTTCTCTGAGGCCATTTAAATAGGGCTCATTGGATACAAACACCCACAAACGCTACAATGGGAAAGTCAAAGGAGCTCAGCATGGATCTGAAAAAGCGAATCATTGACTTGAACAAGTCAGGAACAAGCCTTTTCAAAGCAGCTGCAGGTCCCAAGAGCAACAGTGCAAACAATTGTTTGTAAGTATAAAGTGCATGGCACTGTTTTGTCACTGCCACGATCAGGAAGAAAACGCAAGCTATCACCTGCTGCTGAGAGAAAATTGGTCAGGAGGGTGAAGAGTCAACCGAGAACCACCAAAAAGCAGATCTGCCAAGAATTAGAAGCTGCTGGAACACAGGTGTCAGTGTCCACAGTCAAGCGTGTTTTGCATCTCCATGGACTGAGAGGCTGCCGTGCACAAAGGAAGCCCTTGCTCCAAAAGCGGCACCTTAAGGCTCGACTGAAGTTCGCTGCTGATCACATTGACAAAGATGAGACCTTCTGGAGGGAAAAATCGAGCTGTTTGGCCACAATGCCCAGCAATATGTTTGGAGGAGAAAAGATGAGGCCTTTAACCCCAAGAACACCATACCTACCGTCAAGCACGGTGGTGGTAGTATTATGCTGTGGGGCTGTTTTGCTGCCAATGGAACTGGTGCTTTACAGAGAGTAAATGGGATAATGAAGAAGGAGGATTACCTTCAAATTCTTCAAGATAACCTAAAATCATCAGCCCGAAGGTTGGGTTTTGGGCGCAGTTGGGTGTTCCAACAGGACAATGACCCCAAACACATCAAATGTGGTAATGGAATGGCTAAATCAGGCTAGAATTAGGGGTTTAGAATGGCCTTCCCAAAGTCCTGACTTAAATCCCATTGAGAACATGTGGACAATGCTGAAGAAACAAGTCCATGTCAGAAAGCCATCAAATTTAACTGAACTGCACTAATTCTGTCAAGAGGAGTGGTCAAAGATTCAACGAGAAGCTTGCCAGAAGCTTGTGGATGGCTACCAAAAGCGCTTAATTGAAGTGAAAATGGCCAAGGGACATGTAACCAAATATTAGCACTGCTGTATGTATATTTTTACCCAGCAGATATGATCACTTTTTCTGTTAACCCATAATAAAGTCATAAAAGAACCAAACTTCATGAATGTTTTTTGTGACAAAGAAGTATCTGTTCCAGTCACTCTATCAGAGAAAAATCAGACTTGTAGAAATAACGGGAAACTCAAGAGAGCCATGGCATTATGTTCTTTACAAGTGTATGTAAACTTTTGACCACGACTGTACATATACATATAAAGAGTGCATGTACAAACATACCATGTGTACACATCTGAATCCACAGACATACATGCACTTACATAAATGCTTTAGACACTGTGAGCACACACACAATGCTTGATAAATAAGACAGAAGTGGTTACCACATTCTGTCAAAGGTTGTAGAGCGAAGACAGTTCGTATATCTAATCCTCTCCAGATGCAACAAATTAGTGACCTCTGCTAGCCAAGTCTTAAAAGAAGGCACATCCTCAGTTTTCCAGAGGCTTAAAATATTCCTCTTTGCAGTGACTGTGGTACACTGTATTGCCTTTTGTTGCAAATGTTTTAAAGATGAAGAGTGATGGACCCCACCTAGGATGGCAGTGTAAGGGTCTGGTGTAATAGCACAGTCATATACAGAATTTGTTTATTTTGGGGCAAGATCAAAAGAGATGGTAGTTTATTTATTTTTATTTATGTTTTAAATTTACATGTTGATAAGCATATGTTTAGACCTTTCCTTACATGGTGTGAACAAAAGTGAGAAAACAAAACAAGAGTACATTGACAAATACGTTTTGGCCATTCAAATAACTACTAAATAATTCAATAATACAATAATTCTTTAGTACTAAGTGTCACAATTTTGCCCCATATTCAGAACAAATAATTTAAGGGATAAGGCTGGTGTTATTTTATGATTTTATTATTGACTTAAGAGTTTTTTTAAGAATATAATGAATGTGCCACAATGAAGGCTTTTCTGTGGTGAGTCACTCGTTCTGTTGCTGCTTCCCAGGCGGACTCTTTGGGGATGAATGAACAGGAGCTTCCCAACCTGCTCAGCCTGCTGAAAGGCTCCAACATCACGGTGTTGTCAGACCCAAACCCTCGTGTAGCTACTGTCCTCGACCAAATGAGGGAGGTCTATCGCATTCTGAACCAGCGCTACAAGGATGCAAATGATGCTAGTGTAGAAAGTGACACAAACAGTTCTAAAGCTAAGGGTAAGCCGCTGACTCGCCTCCACGTCCACACACTGGCCTTTCAGGCCATGATCGTGACCCGTGGCTCTCAGTGGAAGAACACCATGTCAGCCACGGCCAAGGCCTCTCTCACAGCTAACCGCCATGTTTGTGGCTCTAATGACATTGACCCCAGCAAGGCGAGGCTCATCATGGATGACTCATTCTCTGTAAGCCGGCAGGAGGGCAGCCAGCGTATCCCTTTGCAAGAGACCAGGCCCGTCAGCTGCTGGGATGAGGAGGATTATGAGATCTGTGTGGCACCTGTGCTGGTGTGCACTGAGGTTTACCAAACTGCAGGTGGAGGGGACAACATCTCAGCTGCTGGCCTTGTGCTGCAGATCTAGACAAGGAGACTTCATGTCCTATTTGTGTGTAATGCTAACTAGATGTTGGCAACAAGGTGACTCTGGAAACTTGATCTGAGTGTGATGGCAAAATAGCTGTTGTGGCAAACACAGGTACTGAAAAGTATCAGGCTAATGTTATCACACTTGCAGCTCATGGCCCAGGTGGACTATAAGGAAAACTGATTGTTATCACTCATAGGAGTCAGATGATCGGGTACAGTGGTTATTAATCAGGTTAACCCACAATATTTTAAAAACATGGGCTCAGTATTGATTTTTGAAAGAGATAAAGAAAAACTCAAATATTACAGTTTTGTAAACTGAGTAAAGTCTATCTTAACCAGACTTTCTTCAGGTAATGCTCAGTGTGGTGTGTGAGTGTGTGCATTGTGTTGTGACTTATGCATATAATAATATGTATTTTGTAGTGTCTTTGCCTGAGTGCAAAGCCCTCAGGTATAGAGTTTATTTAATTTTTAGGACCGCCTTGGCACATACCAACCATCTTTGCCAAGTCATTGTAGCCCATCATCTGACTCTGGTGATTTTAATAACCTGTCTTCCTCTTTTTCTCCTTGACCTTACAAGACTTGGCCTTCAGTCAGGATGAGATGAAGAGGGATGAGGTTTGGATAAAGTCATTTTTACAGAGCCATCCTGGGTAGATTGTGGCATGGTATTTTTAAATTGTGTATCAAGACTTTGAATGCATCATCGGTCTGCTGTATTCGCAGGGTCTGACAGCAGGGTTACACAACCTCTGCTCTAAGATACACTGTCTTTGCATAATTTAAACCTGTGGCTCTTCTATGCAGCAGATTTATCCAGAGTTGTGTAATTACTGGAACAGCTGAATCTTTGCTTTCTTGGCAGCATGTTTATTAGGTGTTTTCACCTACTTAAAATCGACAGGTCCCACCACTGCACAAGCCTTTGCCCTCACCTACCTTGCAGCAAATGCAGTTTCAGAGGAGCCAACCTAAGGCTGACAAGTTAACAGCCTGGCAGTTTTAAAAGATCATATCAACTATTTTAATGAGAAGGTTCTGTCCTGCCTCTTCCCTCTCCTGTCTCATTCTCAAAGAAAGACTTCAAGTAGAAAGCTGGTGAGGTGATCACCTCCTGTTCTTCCCAATATATGTGAAAAATGTGCATTCTGGTTTGGGTGAGTTTGATTTGCTCCAGGATTGTCATTCCTCTGTGAGTCATTTGCAGTGCAATAATGCAAAAGCTATGTTAAGAGACCACTGTTGGTAGCTGGATATGATGTCAAAAATTTCTTCTCTACCTCCACGCTCTTTCTGTTTCACCATCCCTTTTTCCGCTCTTCTTGTTGTTGTCTCTTTCCCATGTTTCTTTGTCAAAGTTTTCTATTATTTGTCATATTGCTTCCTTGTTTCTTCCCTTCTTCTTGTGTTTGTTTATGGCTCTTTAAGGACCAAATGACCAGTGTGTGTAGACAACATTACTGTTCACAATATGGCTGTACACAGTGGAACCAAATCTCATGTGTTGTTTTAGATTTTTCTAAGTTAGTAACATGACATTGTAAGCTTGACTTGAAGCCATGGTGCTACTCACCATCAATGGAGTAGTGGACCGCACTGAAATTATATTTTCCATATTTAGTCTTCATCTCACTCGTAGCAGGATTATTGCCAGATGAGTTGATGGTCTGCTCCTGGATAGGCCCATTGCCCCTATCACTACACACACACCCTATTATGTCAAAGTCATTACCTTCTTAATTCCTTTTTTTTTTTTAAATAATTGTTGTTGAGATAATCTACAAGTTAAGGTTGGGCCCTTTCTCTAAATGACCATTATCATCATCATCAAACTCCCATTCCACTCTTCAGGATAGGAATCACTTTTTCATTTGAAACTGTATTTACAGAAGTAACTGGATCTAAATGGGAATGATGCAAACTCTGTTATTTTTTCATTTTGTACAAGTCAGACATTCCATCACAGACCCCACTTCAGCTATTTTCTCCATTTAGATTGAAGTATGTTTCACAAATACACCTCAATATGCAAGTATGAGTATTTTTTTCTTGCTTACACAAAATAATTTCTTTGTTTTTTAAAACGTGCTTGTTAAAGCCCTGTTTCAGCGAGGAACACATTTATTCGTGTTACAGTGCAACATGTATGAGGGTAAGAGAAAAGAAGAATCTAAAGGTAAAGGAATCTTTTCTCTGTATCAAGACTGTACTGGTTAGATGCTATTGTTTGATTATGCTGAAGGTAAATGAGCCTTATTCTGTCTTGACTTTTGGTGTTTAGTGAAAAGGGAATGTTTAATACAGACGTTTTCTATTATTGTATGGTTATCTTTTATTTTCTGATGTCTTTGTCTCACAGTGATTAGAAGCTGAGAGGAAGAGGTCTTTCTTCTTTTTTTTTTTTTTTACTGTGAAATTAAATCTTTAGCATGCATTCATGCTCATGTAGAGAACAGCTTGTGTTTGCTACCATATCATATACTTATCTAAGCTCTAGATGAAGTCATGTCACCCATGTTCCAAAGCTGTCTTTAACCGTTTCATGCATGTTATCTATTCAGTGCAGAATCACCTGAGATAAAATGCTATGCTGATAAAGCAATCATTGCTTTGTTTATTTTTTTATACTTGGGGTCATATATTGATAAAGTTTGTAGCCATCATGGCTACAAGCTGTATTTTTTAATCTGACACTCTGGACACGTAAGCACAAGAGTTTTTTCTTGCTTTAGTCAGTTAAAATCAACTGAACTTCACTGTTCTTCTAGATGTTTGTGATGAGTACTGCAGGACTGTCACATCATGGCTTCTTTGTCACAACATCATAACTCATCAGGTTGTTTCCTTTCTGCCCGCTCTCAACATTTAACACCTTTAACTTCATTTTTAATTAGATGTCACTTCATGTGGGTTACGTTCCCTGTCTTCACTTGTTACTAATTATTTGTCCATTGGCTGCACATACTGACTCCACCACTGTGCCCAGATGTAATCAGTGAATGAGAAATATTCTCTATAGAGTTATTTTATTGCAGAGAATTTCCATTATAATCTGTGTCTGTCGGCCATCAGATTCCTTTCAACTTTAAAATTTCATATCGATGGGCTTGTACCCTGCAGCTTGAGGAGTGTTTGGACTAATACTGCTGCATGTATTCTGTACAATATTTGCCGGAGTGCTGAGTATCGCAATCCCTGACTACCTCAAATTATTCCTATAGATTTTATGGGAAATAAACCCATTGAGAAGCCTAGCTTCACTTGCACAGAGGTACTCTGCACTTGATTAAACTTAACTTAAGGAATTAAAACGTAATAAGACGGTGACATCAGAAAGGGATCATAAATGTAATCTACAGCCACTCTCACAGGAGTCATGATCTGCTCATATCTAGATTACACGGTTTAAAAATGTTTATATTTTCCATGTAAAACAAGCCAATAAAATTCTATAGACTGTTAGTCTACTGCTGCAGAGCCTGTCCTATTTTAAGGCCCAACACTATGCCCCAGCTGAGCCCTGGTTCTGGGGTTGGGACAGCAAGCAGCAAGCTCTCTTTCTTAAACATGCATTTTATTAATTTTCTCAAATACACAAGCACATTTCAGTACCTGTGGATTATCTCAAGGTCTTGAGCTTTTGTATTAAACTTACAAAAACATTTTCAAGTGAGAAAGTTGAAAGAGTAAATGCCTGCACAAAAACATTCGGAAATTACTTTTCTTATTAATTTAATTCAGGTGCAAGATTACAACAATGTTTTTTGCATCATCTAGAAAACATCACAGTTGTGTGGGTGATCCTGATTTCTGACTTAATTTACATTAAAAAGGGAACTGCATTCCTCCGTTTGATTTATACTGTACATGTAGTTTCAAATTTAATATGATTCTGGAGAACATGTCGGCACATCTTTGTCAGGCTTGAAAATGTGGAAAGAGAGGTTGGGTAAAATACGTAAATGTGGGGCAACATAAAACTACTGTATGTGGTACCAAAATAATGGACTTCTAAAAGATGTTTCCAGACATGGGCTGTTGATACATTCTCCTAAATGTGCCAATTCAATGAAAAAGTATTTGATCTTAATTCAAAGACAAGTCTGAAAGTCACATTTATTAATTATAGCATGAACACAAACACCAAACACACACAAACTTTTTTTTGTAATATGTGTCAAGAATTACGCTGACACGCATGTACTGTGACACCTTCTACTTGTCAGGGTCAATGGTCAGCTGGCTGATTATGTCTTTGTAATAGATGCAGTTCTTCTCACGGTCAGCGAGTGCTGTCAGCATCTCATCCATCTCCTCCTGAGTGAAGGACTCACCTGGTTTCAAGACAGCCATCATCAAACATAGCACAATGAAAAGTGATGAAAACAGCTCGTACGTCATAAAGCCTCTGCTTTACCTTCCTGTGTCATGTACTTTGTCAGCTCCTCGGGCTCCAGGTATCCTTTCTTTTCTTTGTCCAGAACCTGGAAACACAGTGTGAGTGTTGCTTTGACAAATATCACAAACACTGTGATGTTAGATTCACTCTGCTGACAGTGTGATTTTCTCAGAAGCTCTTACTCCTGCTCCTATTCCTCATAGACTACAACAAAACCGGAGAATACACAAGAAACGGCTGCTGGTCTCACCTCAAAGGCCTGAAGCAGAGTGTCCTCAGGAATGGGAGGAAACCTAACACACACACACATACACACACACAGACCATTGTTATTTATGTCTTTCTTCTGTGGTGTGGGAATAATGCCTGAGGGTAGTGGGTGCTTTATAATGAAACTTAACTTACTTGTGCTCCAGCAGCACTTTGGTCATGGCTGGGAGGAACTTGTCCAGATGGATACATTCTGTGTGGTCCTCTTCCACCTGGTTGAACAGGATGAGGCTTCTGGATTTGTGTTCTTGAACAAGGATGGTTGCTTATAATATTCTCTGTATCTGGATCTGAATCTGCATCTTTCAAACATACATCATGCTGATCATAACTCTTCATTTGCACTAGAGCAAATTAACAATAAATGCAATATATTTTAAAATGGGATGGCATTTTAATGTGTCAGTGACATCAGAATATCAGGAAGCTCATAATTAATTATATTTTGTTAGCAGGTTTAGTAGGTACATTTGAGGAAAGCCTCAGATGATTTATTTGACTGGTTGTTTTCCTCCAAAACATCACTGAAACAAAAAACAATACTGTTCTGACCTTAGCTATAAAGTCATGTAGGTCTTTCTGAGAGGGGAAGCAACCCAGGGAATAGATGATGGTGCCAATCTCTCTAAAAACAAAAACATGACAGGAAATGAACAGCTTACAGTTAAAGTCACTACAACATGTTAGCTCACATTCTTTAAAAATATGTAAAGACTGCAGATGACAAATGTGACAGCACTGATCGCACTTTCTGGTTTATCCAGTCCTTCCAGCCAACTGGCCATTGTTCAACCCTGTATCAAACCACTAACTTTACTCTACTACAGTCACTGCCAATATGAGCTACTTGCTCCTCTCGTTCAAAGGGCTTCATTATCTCCAGTGGTAAACCAGAGGCATTTCAGTTTACTTTCCACCCAACCAAAAGATTAGGGAAGTATTAAAAAAAATCTACAGGAAAGGATGGGTGTAGCTTTCCTCGTGAACTACAAACTTTCAAACACAGCGTCCCTGGAGGTGTGAGATAAGAAAGAAAGAAAGAAAAGAGGCACTTCGATAAAACAAGACTTTCCAACATATGAGCTCAATAAAAACTAAAACAGTTAGGGTAGATTTTGATATGGGAGGAGTTGATACTGTGCTTCCAACAGGTGCAAAATTATAACAAGTGAAATTAATCAATTTATGTTGGTCCAAATTAGTAACTCTTGCTGTTGGGGCTCCTGGAGGGACAGTTGCCTACTTTGCCCTGGTTGTAATGCAGCCCTGCTTCTTCCACCACTGAAGGAGAGGGATGTAAACAATCACCACCTCCCCCTGCAGGCTGCTGTGGGAGCTTACCGGACATTCACTGTGTTGTTAAGCTCATAGTCAAACGCTTCAAAGGCTGCTCTGATCTTCTTCTGGACATCTGTGGTCTCTGACAGACGAAAAGGAGAAAACACGTACAGAGCCAAAAGTCAGTCGACCGCTAGCTTGTTACTGAAGCAGTAACTCCACTGTCATAATGTTCAAGCAAAACCTTCAAATACTGAACCGTAATTTGAAGGGGACTAGAAACACTGAAACTGCCCTTTTGTGATGTCTGAAGATAAGAATTTAAACTAATACACAGAGGGTATACAACATAAGACAGACTAACCTGCACTCTGCTTGCTCTCCGCCATGTCTGCCGCGTTATTCCGTTGCGTGGCAACCGACTGGCCATATTTGAGGAACAGTTAGTTGGAAACAAGGAGAGTAACTGATTTTTACTAATACCCCAACATATGTCTTACAAAGCCAGGTACATTTTTAAAACATCGTAGCACGTTGTCAATCTTTGTCCTTTAAAATACACACTATACCTTGTTTCAGTGTGATGTACGGTTTGCTCCAAATATTTTAGTTTACTTAACAGGAAACAAAAACACACGGTGTGTTTTTCTCTTATTAACAGTATTCATGAATTAATTATAAATAAACAATCCCAGACTGATTCCGTGTGGAGATCAGGACTCTATGGGGGGCCTGACCATCTGTAGCAAGACCCCTTCTTCTTGTCTCTGAAGATAGCTCTTTAAGACTCTGTCTGTGTTTGGGCTTGTTGTCCTGTTACAGAATTAATTTGGGACTGATCAGACTCCTACCTGACGGTATTGTATGATGGATAAGAAAAATGTTTGCACAGGACTGTATATCAAGAAAAACGTTTACTGTCAATATACAGGTTTAATTCATGCTCTTGTTCACTCAGCTTTATTTATTTACAGTATAATAGTGTTCACAGTTGTAGCTATGTGTTATGTTTCTGTCTGTTGAACTTCACTTTATGTAAACTGAATAAACAATGAAAGAGAGAGGGACAAATCAATGTTTGCTTTATTATTTCCAGCTGTATAAATTCATAAATGGTTAAAAGGGTAAACAAAAAATTACAACAAATAGTAAACCCTTTCATACTGTAAACACATTCCAGGTTTGAATTTAATGTTACATCACATCTAATGGTAATTCAATGGGGTCTTCCTGTCCTTAATTGTAAAGCTGAGAATTTATGGGCCTGTAGCCTGTAACTGGTGGCAGTAGATAGACTCATTACTTAAGTACTCAATAGGAGTGCAGTACTGTCCTGTAATTTCATTCAGGCACACTGAAGTCCTCATCAAAATATTTTACTTACTGAATTGTACACAAGTGCATCAAAAGAAATTAAGGCTTGGCCAATACTGCATCATAAGATGTGTTTTTTCTTTGAATAACCTAATTTTAAGCAAATCATCAAGGAAAACTAAATTTAATTTCAAAGCACACATGAGCTGCCTGTAAATGAGACCAGTTTAAATAATAACAGTCCAGATGCACCTGTAGTGCAAATCCTAAGTCTAGAATGGGTCAGACACAATAAGGCCAATCAGTGTGTACATTAAACAACAGTCTCTATATAGAAAAACAATACATTAAAAATATGCAAAAAAATTTCATGTATGAGAGAAAGGGGTAATTAAATACAATTAAAGCAGGAAAAAGTAAGCACATCTTATAATTGTCAAATTATTTAAAATCAAATGATCAACTGCTTCAACTGCTGGGAGAAGAAAAAGTATTCAAAAGTACTACTCGCTATCAGTGATGGCTTCCATTTTACTAATATGGATAATATTGCATTTTGAATTCCGAACTTTTGTCCCTTATACAGCTTGAGATGTCTTTGTATTCCTTAAGAAACCAATAGGTACTGGCTGTAGAAAGAGTATTCCAATACAGTGACATGAATAGTTTTAAAACATACATCGTTTCATCAACCATTTACACGTTTTACAGTCCAGTGAAATGGACTGTAAAATCTCAGAATTCACCTCCGTTCATGGGGATGAAAATGAAGAGTGAAGAGTGGTACTTTTAACTCTGTAATCAGTCTTCAACAGACCAGAATAATCTCTGGTGTGTGTATGTGTGTTTGTGCATTCATATCTCTGGTTGCCCCTGATGTACAGGGACTCCCTGGTGATGCCTCTGATCTGCAGCTTGGGCTTCTGGGAGTTGTTGTCCATTATGTTCAAATACTTGCTTTACAAGTTCCTTTTCTTCTGTCTTTACTTCGTGTTGACGTTGCTCTTCCTCTCGAGGCTGAATCTCTTCATGAACCTCCTCTCTCTGCTCTGCTGCTCCTGCCTTCTCCTCGTCAGTACTGGGGTTTGACAGCTTCTCCTCCACTGCCACCTCCTGCTCCTGGTGAGGTGCATTGCTGTTGCTGGAGTCCTTTGAGATGGAAAGTGTGATGTAACATTAGTGCAGTCGACAACAAATTAAGCTGTGAATAAAACTAGATTCAGCTCAGTAAACCAAACTTAAATGCACAACAAAAATGCAACATTACTTCTGTTTACATATTAATTGACAGTAAAGCAAACAAACTAACCGTTTATAACAAACTTGTTTAATAGCAAAAACAAAATAGACAGAAATTGACAAAACAATCTCAATCTCAAGGTCCACTTACTAACTTTATTTTTATATCATTTATTTGACTAAATACATCAATATTTTTCATTTTAAAAAATTTGAAAACGCAATTAAGTGTACCTTGAGATGAGATTACTTTGTCAAACTATTACTGCAAATGTCAAGAATAAGATTTCATTTTTTTTTTTTCAAGTAGATGTGCAAAAAATCACAACAGTTCAGTTAATCAAAGATTTTCCATAACTATACAATCATTCTGCTTGAACAGAGTAACATATAATTTAGCTTAAAGGTAACCTTCATACTAGATAAGAAAGAGTTAAGAGTGCTTACATGCACACGGTACCTGTTTGTGAGGTAGTGAAGGAGAGAGCAGCTCTGATGGGGCCAATAGGCCGTCCTGGTTTAGATCCTGAGTCTGGAGTAAGAAATCTACCATGGACACCACCTGAACTCAGGAAACACATACACACACACACACACACACACACACACACACACACACACACACACACACACACGCACAGTTAGATCGATAGGTTAGATATGTAACACTAGGCATAAATACAATGGAAGTTCAAACACACAGCACACACACACACACACACACACACACACACACGCCCCTACAGCCACTCCTCCTCACCAACTCATTGGCCTGTGCTCCAGGTGTATGATGGGAGCTATAGTCTGAAAGTAGCTTCATCATCTCCAAGCCATCCAACAACCCACTGCGATCGAAGTCGTACAGACGAAACAGGAAGAATACCTCTGACACAACACAGGAGAACAGTGGCATGTTTAAAAACCAAACATGTTTGATATACTGCTGCGGAGGAGGAGATACAGTAGCAAAATGCCCTACTCTTTACACACAAACACAACATCAGTGATGTTAACAACTGATTGTATGGGACACAGGCGTTCTACCAGAATCACAGACAAAACCTTGGAGAATCTCTGGTCATCTGCTTGAAAAAGATTCAGCCAAAAGTCATGGAAAATGACTTTATTAGAACCTGAGACGTCCTTACATATTCCAGTAAGCAGCTGTCGGAAACACTAGGTGTATTTGGTAACGATGATCAAAGGGACAGTCCTGTGTCAGATCTTGTACAGGTGTCACAGCAGTAGGTGGAGATATCTACCTTGCTCCCAAGTGCTGATTTCTGGTCCTCCCTGGCTATCCTTCAGACTGGACTGAATGTAACTCTGCAGCAACCTGTGGTACACAAAGCACACAGGACATTTCAGTCCATCAGTGAAACATCAAGAGCCAAAAATGAACAGTGAGGAGTCAGATTCGTTTAACTCTGCAAGAACGGAGTCATATTGCAGATACAATCAGACAAAAGCTGTGAGAGGCAAAATAGAAAGACAAATTTAGGATTAATATATCTTGAGTGGATTGTTTAAAATCTCAAGGTGGTACTTTAAAAACAGCAGTGATGCTGTATGATATATAGCCACAAGAGGGCAGAATATTAGGCTACTTCTTTTATTTTAGGGCAAGTCCTAACATATGACTCAACAATAGGAGGAGGAGTTGCCACTTCATCAAAAAAATACTCTATCTATCACATCTTACACAAGGCAGATGGCAAGAAGACACCCTTGGGGCAATAATGATACTCACAGCGCCTTTGAGCCGCTCTGCTATTCTGTAAGGGTATCAGTGCTGTTTCAGGTCATCCTGCGTGGGTGTACACACTTTTTGCTTAAAGACTAAATCAGGGGTTTTCAGTGTCTATGGAAGGCAAGCTTATTTGTAAAGCCCCTTTCAACAACGAGGCAATTCAAAATGGCCTGTATAAGACATGTAAAGACATTATAGATAAGAGATATCAGACAAGACATAAAGGAAACGCCGAAGATGACTCCTGTTGTATCATTTGTCTAAATATTGCAATAGTTTAATCCCATGCACAGGCCATAGATGAAGCAATGGGTAATCGATGGCAGCATAGTCAAAATACATTATTCAAAAATGCCCTTTCTATCCATTCACTGCACTCGGGGCTCCTGTGAATCCATGTGCATTGTTTGTTGATGGAGGTACAGATCACATCAGCTGCAATTCTGCACAGCTGACAAACATATGTCTGGTCACACACTCAACAGACTCAATTGAACAATATGAAAGAGCAGTGTACACATCAATTAATCTTGTCAGGAAATCAATTTTGGCCACAACATACTGTGGAACTATGTCCACAAAGTGGTTACTTCTCTCACTGTGTTCCCTGAATAAATTATCAGCACATTCCACTGTACAGTAACAGAGATGTGAAGGGAAACATATTTTATAGTTGCAACATGAAGCAGAGTTATTGCACGTGTAATCTTATCAGTATATGGTGCAGGCCACATCATTAGCACAACACAGCAGGCAAAGTCCACAGAGTGACCAGACAGTAGCTGCTAAGTCCACTAAAGCAGACTGCAGGTTGGACAAATTTAGATGTGGTCTGCATTACTCACCTGCGGTCCTCCTCTCCGGTGCCAAAGGGATTGGGTAGTGCTATGGAAGGCGGCTGGATATCTACTGTCTCCTCTCTGTGGGATAAACAAATAAAAACTGAAATAAAACATACGCCAAGAAGACTCCTTTCTTTTACTTTCATTTAATTTGTACATTTCACACTAAGCAACTACAAAAGAGGTGAAAGATAGTTTGTTTCTTTTGCTGGCAATAGATATGTATCCCCTGTACATAAAGCATATGTTTGTTTGCCATTAAAAAAAGGACTGTTTGAAATATCCAGTGTAACAAATCTTGGCCATTCTGATATTGCAGCTCTTGGTGACGTTGATGGTGATGTTTATTGTGGAAATTCACTTCTTATGACAATAAAAATGTATCATTTATGACAAAAAATTAAATAAGAACATTTACTTGAAAGATTAAAAATGTAGGGAGGTGGGTTTACCTTTCTGTCCCTGGTAAACCTGGGGCAGCCAAGCACAGGTGTATGAGCAGGAGCAGGTATAGGACACATGGGACAAACTTGCCCAGGTGAGACTCCATGAACACACCTACAAGCAGACAGCCATGTTATGGCCTCATATCACATCTGTACAGGCCAATGTCATGAATCTACCTGCAAACAGTCTTCCATAATTGAACAAAGTATCAGAGAATTCAGCAAAATGTGCACACATGGCAGAATTGGTGGCATAAGATATTTCATGGTTGGAAAATAATGTTAATTAAATTTCCACATAGTTAATGTTAGGGACATAGGAGTGTTTGATGGTTTGGTTGCCTGATGTGTACGAAGTGGAATTTCCACATGGCTTCTGTGTATCTGCAAACCCAGTTGTCACTTGCACTGTTAGCTGTTTCAAATGGTTAATGTACATGTTACACCTACTGACCTAATCAGTCACTGGATAAATATAACAGTGCTGCAGCCTTTACAAGTTACACGGATGATGGACCCCATGGTCCATTATGGGGAAATCAATGAAAACCATCTGTATCTACCTACAGCTCAGGATCCACATTGTCCAACTTGTTCAGTGAATATGTCCATGTATCTTTAGTCAGTTTAGTCAAGCAGATGTTTTATTTGTGTATTAAACTGCTTTGCAGCTCTGGATTGGCCTGGCGCTACTTTATCCCAACTGAAACGCACTGAATAATAAACCAGCTACGTGCAGCAATGCTAACACCACGGCTCACACAGCCCCACCTGACCCACAGCTGACACCAGCCCACTGCAGCATTATTACAGCCTGGACACAGATAGAATAAACACTGGTCGTTTCTGATAGACCGCTCGTCTTCCTGCTTCCAATTACAACAAAAAACAAATGCAAGAATGACGAGTTTTAGCCTGAAAGAGCAACCGGTTTTAGCCTGCTGACTATGCGTTTATTACGATGTATGTAGATGAAATATTTCTGTGGACTGAAATAACATGCACACACAGCTCAGAAAGGCTAAGCTGCAGCTGATAAATCCAGCCTGATACTCTACATCTGTATTCAGAGTCATAACCTACCTGTCAGCATGGTGGATGTGCGGACAGTAACAAGCTTTAACTCGGGCAGGTTTGCTTTTACAGGTTCATATCTGGTGAGCACCTCTGTCCCGCACCGCCCTGCTGCTCGCGCCTCCCGGTCTGCACTGCGCAACGGCAACTGCACACGCGCCCACCCTCACCTCCACCGCCGGGCTGCCACGGAGACCGGCGGTGTGTTTTGGTCAATGACAGGGTCCACGTGGAAGAACAGAGCCTCTGTCGTGTCAGTGAGTTTGCGCACGAAGCCTCTCTTTGTGCTCCTCTCTCCGAGTTTTCCGCCACGCCACGTCCACACAGACAAGTCAGATTTCGGTAGACCGGGAGGAGTCTTGTAATCTGCTCCAGGCCTTTACAGCTCAGGGGTGTTTTATTTTTTTTGTCTCAGTAGTGGAAGCTGGAAGCCGTCTTAACTCGCTGTTCTTATATAGTACTGCCATTACTATGATCTTTCAAGAGCCACCAAAAGCTCGACATATATTCTTAAGACTCACAACCAGTGAATTAAATATTTTTGCTGACTTAAATTACAGATTCTACTCAAGTGTTTAACTCTCAAGTCTTCTTGACTCATCTGGTTAAAAATAGTGGATCTATGGCTGTAGATCCAATTAATGAAAGAACCATAAACATCTTTATTCAGTAACGCTTTATTTTACAGGTGCATTATTTTAAGTTTGTTTAAATTCTTGAAAGTTTCCTGAAAATAACTGTGTAGTTTGGTCATTAAACAGTTTAATGAAGCGGTAGATTTATGTTGCAGTTTGACTAAAAGTCCAAAAGGTGGCGCTAAGCTCCTGCGTGGAGCGTCTTAGTCAGGAGAAGGGAAGGGAGGGGGAGAGACGAGGAAGACAGCGAGTCCTGAGCGGTAGTGACAAAAGTTATGTCTTTTAAGTTCAATGTTGAAGTTATCCGGCAGGAAGTTACCTTGGCCCGAGAACTGTTGTGTTACCAGAGGATTCAGGAGGAGCGCGATCTAATGTGTTTATAACGATCTCTGGTGAGTGTGTTTTCTTTCTCAGTGCTAGCTTAAAGGTGATGTTAGCTCACGCTGATTTCAGGATTGTGAACGGGACAAAACAATCAGAGAAACGTGTTGTGTTGATTTAAAAAAACAAACAAAAACTCTTCAGTGTAGAGTTTGAGAGGTGTGATCTTGTGTTTTGAAAGATTGCTTGCATAAACTACTGTCTTGTGAAATGTATTTTCTAGTCATAGTGATGTTGTGTTCTGTGAAAATTTGAGTGAGCAATAAAAGGTTAGAAGGTAACCATGAGATACTGGTATTCATCTTCATACTAAAAAAAATAATTTGACTTTAACTGAAGTGTGGTATGCTGGTTGTTTTCTATGGTCGGGTTGAAGCGAGCCTGGAGGTCGTCCAGTCACCACTATGGCTGCAGTAGAGGAGCAACTCGTGGATTTGGATGCACCAGCTTCTCCACTCGGATTCCAGATAAGATCCATCACAATAGAAACATTGCACCATAAATGAAGTGAAAGAGAAAAAAACACTCACTGACTGCACTGACTGACTGAAAAAACAACTTTTGACTTGACTGAACTAAACTCAGATTTCCCTCAAGAAAGGATCCAACTATACAATAGAAGAGGAAATAAGTAAGGACTTAAAAACATTGAGCTCAGGAATTTAAATACCCGGGTACAGAAGTTACTTTGCTTTGTTTTATTTCAATGTGTGAATCGAACAGAGCTCTGAATTAAGGGACATTTTGAGTTCATTTGTTTTATTTTAAAGGCCTTGCTTTGTTATTAAGCCCATTCTCACGTGAGTGTTGTTTTTGTATTCTGTGAAAACAAAAACTATTGCAAAGAGCAGTGGTTGTGTTTTACTTATCATCTTCCTCATGGAGCCTAGATTTTAGATATTGATCTATTACAATTTTATTGGCATCTAACACATCTCCTCATATCTAGTGGTTACAGTAGATTGACCAAAATAATATTTAGAGGTTCCTGGACCACATCAAGTGAGATATCAGATTCAACTCTGCAAATAATTGTGCCAAATTGGAAAACTCATGGTGTTTACATCTAAGTGGGTTTAATCCAGTAAATACACACACAGACATGCAAAGCAAGATGGGGTAAAAGTCAGAAGTAAGCACTGTACTGCAGATATTTCACCACAAGATGTCCCAGTAACTCTTCGTTTGAATCGCCTCTCAAGGCATCATACTCACATCTGCAGAACATTATGAATAAGAAGATTAGGTTTATAATGTTCTAATTATGTCATAACTGTATCTGCAATAATATCATAAATGTCACATCATTAATGGAGTCTGGCAAAACTCAAATTGTAGATAAGAGGCTTTTATTTTGTTTCCTTTTCCTGTTTCAGTAAGTATTTGTTGTCTTTTAGTAAATGACCCTATAATTCAAAGTAAATTTAAATCAAATAATTATAAATTTCTAAACTTATTTTTCAGAGGGAGGTCAGGTACATTACACACACACACACACACACACACACACACACACACACACACACATACACAAACACACACCAGGTCAAGGTAAGTTAATATTATGTCATAGCCGTGCAAATTAATTATCATGCTGATCTTCTACTGGTTCCCAGGGAGTGTGATCTGTTTTCTGTGACTCACATAGCACTGATGAATGTTCATTTGACATGACACATTTGAGATCTTTCATTGGTCCCAAAGGGAAAATGTTTCACACCCCTGCTGCTGGTCTCCAAACGTCGGAGCAGCAGGCAGTGTGGGTTCTGAACTGTGTGTTACAGTAAATACACAGGTTTGTGTCTTTTATCTTCGGGAAATCCTTTATTCAAAATTCAACATCCAAAAATGGTTGTTTACTATTAAAGGGAAAGATTGTGCAACATTTAAAAAAAATGTATGTGCATAGTGTATAGTAGCTTTATATATAGTGGAATTACAGACTATTTGTCTATTTTACTACTACTTTACTACTATTTAATGGGAAGGTATAGATTATGAAATGGATGGAAATAGAGAAAAATTGGATTTGATGTGTTGCACAACTATATTATTACGCCAGGGTAGGAGGCTCTGTTTAGAGGCAGTGTTTTATTCCTCCATCATTCCCACATCACCTCACTCTGCTCAGTTGTCTCTTTTTATCTGTTTCCCATCTGCCTTCCTCCGTCATGTCTCTGTCTCCCTCAACCTCTGAAGTAATGCCAGACCTTACACTCAAATTTCTAAAAATAGAAAAACTCTATTGAGGTGGCAACACAGCAGCATGGTGGTAACACACACACACACACACACACACACACACACACACACACACACACACACACAGAGTACTGTACTGTGAATGAGTGTGTTCATGTATCTGAACTGTAGTTTTACTCTACTACTATTACCCACAAACAAACGTTCTTCTTCACATCCACATTGGTTGGTCTGTAGGAGTTTACAGGAGGTCAGTTCAAACTGCAGAGCAGTGTCATTGAGCCCTTTCCTGATCATATCATTTTGGGATAGTCATTGGTCCCAAAGGAGAAATCCATCTTTTTGAGGCTTGAGCTGTGTGGTTGAAGGACAGTATCAACCTGTCCTGCTCCCACATCACCTCACGTTACTGTAAAAGTAGGAAATTCTTAAATTGTGGGTTTCACTGACTTTGTTCAACGGGCAGCTGAAGTCCACCTGAAATTGACTTTTGAAATTCGATGCATGTAGAGGACTAATACTATAAAATATTAAAAATATAATAAAAATAAGACCATGCTTGGAAAAGCAACCTTGGTGGTCAACCTATGACTCCTCAGCAGTAATGGCTCAGATCGGTCTTTACTAGCACACTTCAATCAACCTCTTAACAATATTCTGGTATGTTTGGCAATTGAATTGCTTTATTTAGTTATTTGTGTTTTATGTCAGCATTTCTTCACCGACTGCATGTACAGTGTTTGTAGTAGGGCTGCACCAAATGCTGCAGAAATACTCTCCAAGATGCATTTCGTATTTTCCAAGTCAGATTTTCTGAGACAGTATTTGTGTATACCGTTTTTAGTTTAGATGTTCTGAACTTTTCATCCTGGAGCAGTGACTGACAGCATGATTGTAACACTGACAAACTCACACATGCATAGAGATGAAATACTAAGATTTTGAAGCGTATTCACATGAAACTCATAAAGTCAGTCAGAGTGAGTGGAGCTACAACTGCTGAATATGGGAAGAAACAGTCTGAAGACAAAACACACTCAACCATATGCCGTTGCACACACATATAAAGGTCAAGGACCTGTGAGTGGGAGAGACCAATTGTACTTTTATAATCACACAAAAACTAGTGACACGCATAAAAGGGCACAAATATACTTAAACATCTCTGTTCTTCTGCGTGACTCTCTGAATGGCTTTGCACTGTGGTCGCTCATTATTCCACAGCCGGTTGGTACATAAACATCCTACTGACACTCACTTACAGGAAGGGAGATTACTCTGTAATTGTTAACATGAGCTGCTGCCTCGTACCTGTGTGTGTGTGTGTGTGTGTGTGTGTGTGTGTGTGTGTGTGTGTGTGTGTGTGTGTGTGTGTGTGTGTGTGTGTGTGTGTGTGTGTGTGTGTGTGTGTGTGTGTGTGTAATGGAAATACATTTCATTTAGACAACACTTTTCACTCTCACGCACAGCAGCCAAACAGATAGAGAGACGGATACGTGATGCAGAAAATTGGACCGTCAGGCAGCGCTGTTGTTCTTACAGCTCTTACCACGCAGAATATTGTTGAAACAAGTCTCCTGCTGCTCCGAGTGTGTTTCCTTTGGTTGAATAGAAACACTAGAGTAAATGCAATAGCACCGTGCTGTGAGATGATGTGGTTTCCAGTCGGAGAGGTTTGTTTGCTGTCCGAGGCGAAAGCAAGTACCTTTACCTGCCCATGTGTACGTTAGCATCTGATGCACAAGAATTTTTCTACTGGATCATTTTCTTTGCAATTTCAGGCAGTTAATGACAGCAGGGGACACACTCTGTGAGGGCTCACTGCATCACGGCAGAATCCTAACATGGTGTTACTGTCCCACAGAGATGCCTGGTCTCCCTCTGGTGCAAATTACTGTGGAGCCTGGTGCGGCACGATGTAGAGTAGCAGAGCTTCAACATCATCAGGTTAAAGTTGGGTGGACCACAGTGACTTCAGAAAGAATTCACACACGGGATTCTTGAGGCCACCGTACTC
This sequence comes from Seriola aureovittata, assembly GCF_021018895.1. Taxonomy (NCBI): domain Eukaryota; kingdom Metazoa; phylum Chordata; class Actinopteri; order Carangiformes; family Carangidae; genus Seriola; species Seriola aureovittata. Next base: position 20,190,765 of record NC_079364.1, on the reverse strand, counting down.
AGAGGAACACTCAGAGCTTTAGAAATGGTTTCATACCCTTGCCCTCATCTATGTCTCGCTGCAGTTTCATCACAGAGGTCTACATAAAGTTCCTTGGACTTCAAACTTTTTGCCCTGATATGAAGTATGAATTGCGGGACCTTATATAGCCTACACAAGTGTGCGCCTTTCTATGCTACGTCCAGTCCATTCAATTTGCCACAGGTGTGCCCCAGCAGAGGGAGTTTTTTTGTTCAATAAATGTACAAAACCTTCTACAAACATGTTTTCACTTTGTCATTATGGGTTACTTGATGTAGGTTGATGACAAAAAAAAATGTCAGTTTTACCTATTTCACGCGGAAGAGAGTTGGAGAGGCAAACAGAGGGGGAAAGTGTGGGCCAGACGGACAGTTGTGACCCATATCTGAAGTAAACAAACACAGCTGTAAAAGTAAACAGGAGGGGATGAAGAGAGTGAGAAAAACAAAAAGTTAGAGAGGAAGATGGAGAACAATGTTTTATAACCTATTAGTCAGAAGGTAATAATAAATTGTATATTCTAAGGCTAATAGGTTAATAGTTTTGAAGAGCAATGTCACAGCTACTATACCATCCTGCAACAATAACATTTCATCCCGAAATTAACTTCCAGTGTCCTGTGGAAGTGCAGGTGAGCAAGACTCCCTCACACAGATTCTCTAACATGGCGGACAGTTATTTGATTTGGAGGTACGGCATGTTACAGATATTTGATTTGCCCATGTATTATACACCAGACAGGAATATTTTGGGGGGAGTTTTTTTCCCTTCTTAAAATTTGACAAAATTCCCTGCTGGTATTTTCCAACTGCTGTTCCCACCTCCCAGCACCATGTCACGCAAGTGCATGGCTCTGTTTGTCTTTAACATAGCCCAAGTGCATTCGCATGCATACTCTCACAAGCACGTACACTGGCAGACACACACGCACACACACACAGGTCCCATACAGAAGCCCTGCCTCCATTCAGTTATGTAACAAGGATTAGGTTTCACTATCCCTTGGCCCCAACAGTCAAAACTATGTGAGCTATTTTTAACCCTGTACCCCAATATAATATCAACAGACATGTACCGTGATTAACGGTCATCACTGCTCCCGCTCACATGTCCTCCTAACACTGATAATCCCTGCACGGGCTTCCCACAACAACACCAACAGCCATTGCATGAAAACTTCATCTGAGGCAAAAAGTTTTGTTACTGCACAATCTGGAACTATTTTAACTGTCACTACAAAACTACTCAACATTAGAAAGTGTTGAGAAGTAGTGGAGCGTTGCTGACGCTAGTGCCGCAGACGCAGGTCACATTCTCAACGTGGGAAGTTGTGTACATATTTGGTATAACGTGGATGGTGGATGTAGTAAACAAAACACTGAACTGGAAAAAGAAAAAGAAAGTCGCTTTACTACTCCAATGCTCCAGAACAAACAAAGATTTTCTCAACTTGTGGACTCAGAGCAATCAGAAAATGTTTGCAACCAAGTCGAACCACGTCACCAGGTTGCTCAAACTCACCTGGAGTGAAGGCGGTAAAAACAGCTTGATTTGAACACTAGCTTAGATACTTTAGAGACAGGGTATGGGGCCCATGAGCCAAACATTTTGCACCTGCAATGTACACAGACACACCTAAACATACACACATACACACACACACACACACACACACACACACACACACACACACACACACAACTATGTTCTATAGTATGAGTTTGTTTGAAGTAGTTGCTGTCACATTCCACAAGCTAATTCCTATGGGATTCAGATCATTACAACTGGAAAACCAGAGGAAGCACTAAATCCATTACAGTGGCCTCTCACACACACACACACACACACACACACACACACACACACACAACACACACACACACACACACAGTGTTATATACTGACAGAGTTTCTATTGCAGTTTTTCTACCCAAGTCAGACTCACATTGGGGGGATGTTTCTCTTTAACAGTGGCGATACATACCACTGTATGCACACACACACACACACACACACACACACACACACACAGACACACAGAGAGGGCAGTTCCGCTTCATGGGTGTCTAATTGCAGGCTTGTGTCCAGCCACGATATGATGTCCTAAAGACCCAGGGTCATTTCTCCACAGGCATCTGAGGGGGCACCACGACGTCAGGACCAATCAACTGAGAAAGCAAGTGTGCTGCTTAAATACACCCACACACACATGTATATATGTCCAAAACTATATGCATGTACTGTATAGGGATACACGCACACAAAGTAATGACCCACACATAAAAACAATGTACAGATAAAGTCACGTACAGATGCAGTAACGTAATGGTGGATAAATCTTCACCAGAAGCTGTTGTAGAAATTAAAATGGTCAAGTTGTCATGGTAATGACAGAAAAGGTCAGGAGGGATCACACTTGTTTTCCACAGAGTGAAGTTGTCGTCTTTACTTCCTGTATCTACAGTATATCTTCTCACGTCAGGCCTCTGTAGAGCTTTCCTCTTTACTTAATAATTTTACTTTTTCACTTCCATCTGCATCCCTTTAGTTTCATTGTCAGTGTGTTATGAGCATGAAAAAAATCTGAACTTTAACTGCTGAATAAATAGTCAGTTTATTAAAATATTATGAACTACAAATCAGATTCCATTTCATGACTGGAAGGTATAAGTCATCAGAGTTTTATTTTAGGCTGAGTATATAGATAGACACTGTGTGTTTTAGGGGCAACAGTGGTTGATAAATGGATATAAATACAGCTGCACACTATTAAAAAATCACCATTGTTCCATCTTTGTTCATTTCATAATTAAAGGTCTCCACGATACCTCAGGTTTCATGATCCCCAAAATTGTTTCAACAGCATCTTGTTTTTAAATCGGCTGAGTAGAAACTGTGAGATGAGTTTTCAGTGAAACAAGATTTACTTCCATAGCTGGAGAATATTTGCATTTGAATTATTTTTACCCTTCAGACAGACTGCATAACAGTGATAATAGATGATGGGAAAATAAACTGAAACGAGAGTGCTATTTTTGGTCACTCCTGCGTAAATTGACTGTGACTAAGTATCAGCACCATTGATTATCATACACCAGACTGACTGCAATCATTGAGCAATCAATTTCTAAATTAGCACAAGATACGACTCACGGATACACAGACACACAGGCACGTAAACCACAACTGAAATAATATTTCTATCCAGTGTTAGTCATCAGTATTTTTTTTTGCTCAGAGGACCACCATGTGTGGAGTAGACTTGTAAATCAACTGACAAATAGAAAGTATGGAAATATTTACATACTACATATTTGAATCCGCAAAGAGTGATGAACTATTTTCAACTGAATAATTTGAGGACTAAAAATATAAGACAATCATCATGAAGACAGTGAGTTTACATTAGAGATTTGCGTTTCAGAACATGAGAGCTAAAGTAACATTTTTACTGTTTTTATTGAGCAGCAGTTTCTAAGTAAAATAGGAGGCCAGTGAATGAATGAAGAGCAGCTATAAGCAGAACTCCAGTGGCAGAAACTGATGAGGACACGTGAGGCATGTCATGTGATCGATTTAATAAATGAAGTCCCTGAACATTAGATGTGTTTGTTTACACTTATAACTTGATTTTCTGATATAAATCAGAATCCACTGCATGATTGGAAGGTTTAAGTGAAGTTTTCCAATTACGAGAGTTTTATTTTAGACTTTATTTTAGAGTATATCCTATACACTGTGCATAGGAAATACCTAAGAGTACAATGCATTCTGGGTAAGATGTGCTCCTTGAGTAGGCATCAGGGCATGTTCACTCCCCTCCTAATGTCTGAAGGTGATGTCCGCCTACTTGATGTTCACTTCGATGGATTACAGCAGATTAAAACTGTAAAGCTGTATTCGGTAATGGTCAGACTGTAGCAAGGTGTGCTCAACTGCACAAGATGTTTTCATTGTAGGAGGCAAACCAGCAAAAATACTAATGCAGAGAGTAGCTCTGTAGCTGCATAACCATCCCAGTGCTCCTGCCTCTATTTGCCTCCTTTTCAATTATTCTTGCTTCTTTGCTGACTTTAGATTTTTGTATCAAAGCAGCTAAAACTTGCAAACACACTTGAATGGTCCTTTACATGATCTTACATGAAATATTGGAACTTAAAATGGAAACAGTGAGTTTCCTGACAGGAACTCAACAAGTGCTTGTTGTGCACCATGAGGCTGAAGAGAGGGAAGATGGAATAAAGTACCATGACAGCAATGGTCCAAATTAATGGTTTGCCCCATTCATTTGAAACAGACTATTTATCAGCACCGTGGCTGCAGCATAGTAGAGGTGGATGTCATTCTACTGTCACTCTGCTGATTCAATTGACTTTGTTCAGTTCAAGTATTTTGTTCACTTTTTCTCTGATCACACCACTGTTCAAAAGCACTTCTGTATGTATGTCAGCAAGTGAACGCACCATTATTAACATTATTAAAATGTTCAGGCATTACTCAGTTTAGACTTCACCGTGAGAGAATAGGGTATATCTCGTTTAGCCGTCTGGTCTGTAGGTCTCCCTACACTAAGCAGCAGACAGGTGAGGTGAGACATACACATACACACACACACACACACACACACACACACACACACACTAATTCACTCATATACACAAAGACTACATGTTCATGTTAATAAGCATTCAGCATACGGTGACAGACAAATACATATCACCCACACACACTCAGGCAGGCGCTAAAAGTCACACACACAGTATCTATCTTTAGCTGTACAAATAGGCGTGTAATTAATGTTTAGATGTTGGAGTCATGAGGTGGAGACATAAACATTTAAACAACTTAATTTCTCATCAGGGGCCGAGAGACAGAGAGAGGGAAGAGGGAGAGAAAAAAGAAAGAAAGACTAATGGAGCGTGAGAGATGGATGATACTAGATCATGGTTCATTATTGATTGCCAGCTCATAAAAAGCAACATTTTCTTTCAGTAGTTTGAAAGGTGACCCTCAGAAAGCTGCTGAAAATGATGTGTGTAAAAAAACTGGAGTATCCTGGTAGTCGAGTTGCAATATTGTATATATATATATTGTATGAATATTTGTTTCATGTCAATCTAAGTATTTATAAAAACACTTTCTATTTTTATTGCACACTCAGCAGTGTATACCCCCATTTCAATCCTGCCTCGATCTAAACCTCCATGGCATTAATCAGTCTGTGAAAAGTGGACTGTGATTCATCCGTTTGATTGTTTCAATCACTAACACAGCACTCTACGATCTTTACCTCAGGAGGTTCCCAACTTTAGGTTCAATCAGAGGATGCAGACCAGACTGGAGACCGAGTCTCTGCAGATTATCCATCATCTGACACATGTCAATATTTATATTCTCCATTTAAATGTATATAAACTTCTGCATAGTTGATCACCTCAGTGGACTCAGACACCTGTCATTCAATGCTCATCTCCTCTGTACATGTGTTTGTTTAATAGAAACAACCATGCATGTGTGTGAGACTATGAACATCTGAGCTGAGTGACTGTTGACTGAGTGGTTGACTGATTAAATAACTGGCTGTTTTTCTTTCAGTGATGTTTATATGTCTTTTAACAACCTTCTCTCTTCTCTTCTTTTCTCCTCTCTTCTCTTCATGTCTGGAAGTGATTAAAACTCATAATAAGAGGTCTGCATTGAAGTTGTGAACATGGCAATATGGGTCATTGTCCTTGAGCAATTAAGATATCTTGCCTCTGCGAGTGAGTGTGATAAAGGACCAGCTTTGTGTTCACTCAGTGAGTTTATAGCACCTATGCTGGTTAAACATTAAGAGAACATCTCTGTTGGGTCTTGTGCTACAGTATAAACACACTGGACCATCTGTGGGTTATTTTTGTTTTCCAGTGGAAAGCACAGCGACAATATTTCCATTCCCATCTACAAATGGAATACTACATATCTGAGGTCCTAACCAGTCTGGTAGTGTAGCAACCATCACAAGATAAATCTAAGGGGAATGACTAAAGCGAGAGAAAGGAAAGTTCTGCTGCACAAATTACATTTTTTTTGTAGCCATTCTAGTCGAAAATATTGATAGTTTTAACCATTAATTATTCAAATGAAACGATCTGACGTGTTGGAAGGAAACTCACTCTTTAGTGAAACTGTTCACAATAGGGGTGTTGTGATATAAACTGTAAGTACTGACAAGAACTGATTTTTTTCTTTTTAAGTGTAATTTTTTTGTACGTTTTTGTACAAAAAACTGACTCTGTCCACCTCCATCTATATTTGAGTCTAATTCTTTTGACAAAACACACAATAAACAAAGTTAAAGATGAATATGACTGATACCTTTATTTCTTTTTCAAATTTTCTATAGATATTGTGATATCTATAGTAATGAATTCTTTTGGCCACGATAATGTGCAGGTTAGTGAAAATCTGATTTCATGACAGCTCTAATTCACAGTTTATGCAACCCATGTCAAGGCGTGGCAAGAATAGACGCGTCACAATCATTGAGGTGTCACAGGCCAAAAAGGTTGGGAGCAACTGCATCTAACCTCTCTCTCTCTCTCTCTTTCTCTCTCTACACCAAGAATGTTTAATATCAGAATATCTTATATGAAATAACACAACGACACTTTGAGGGTGGTTTTGTCTCAGGTTTTCCCCTCCTTTGACATGCAGGTGCATTTGGGCGATAAAATGAGAGAGAGGAACCCATGACCACATGGTCACTTAAATAAACTTACCTCTAGTGAATAAACATGCAGTCTCTGTGAAAGTCCTCTGTTGGTTCCCTGATCTGGGAACCACCGCCCTACGCCCTGCACCTCCACCCCTTCCCTCCTGTTATCTCCACCCCCCTCCTCCCCCTCGGTGATATCCCACCGCTGCACCGGTGCGCTCAAAAACCCAGAGCGCAAACGGAGCGGAGTGAGCGCTGGAGAGCTGGAAGAGAAGGTCGAGGAGGAAGACCAAAGAAATCTCTTTGTTCGTGACATGTGGAGACAATAGAAAGTACCTCAGCGCAGCATCACTGTCCGATCAGCGGTCAAAGTAGAGGAGAGGAGCAAAAGAAAAACGGAGAGCCTGATCTTTCCCCCGCTTCAGCACCGCAGGGAGGAGACACGCAGAGGAGGAAAGATTCCCCTAAGCGCAGTGAGAGCGTCGGATGAGGAGAAGAGGAGAGCGGAGGGCATCGGATAGGCAACAACAAGGAGTAAGTGAGACTTAGTAATGTGTTGTCGTTATTTGTAGGAGACAGGGTTGCAACGAGAGAGAGAGAGAGACAAAACTTATTGGAGTTTGTGAATAAGTTTTAAATCACCACTGCTCACACCTCAGGCTGGCTGCGTTATTTTTAGAATAATCAAATGGTTCATATGTCATCTGATCTATTTCAACATAATAGTTATAACACATGTTTTAGTAAAAAATAACACTGAGGCTCCATGTCCATGTAAGACTGGCTTCACTTTTCCACCCAGAGAAGAAGGAGAGATGAAGATGAACCCACAAAAATGTTTCTCTAAAGCAGCTAAACATCTAGGGTGCGGGTTACTCTTTTATTCTGATATTTCACAGTATTTGAAATATTTCAGCAGCTAGGCATCTTCATCCCATCATTTACAGAATATCATGTAATGATGAAGGAGTGACAGACTATGAGAGAAATGTTTTTAGACCATTGAGGTGACTGTGCTTCTAAACACATAGTGTATATGATTTGGACAAACCTGTATGTGGAAAGTAATCAGCCAGAGAATGTTTGACCTTTTTTTATTTTCAGCCTAATATACGTCAGTAAAAAGACTCGATTTTTGAAAGAAAAAGGCTTTGTTTTTGTTTCATTTGTCATTTCTCTCAGTTTGTGCTTGTTGAATGGCAATGTGAAGATACTGTGGACTGTGATTCAAATGTTCATTTGGAGAGCATATATATATTATATACAATTGTACAGTTCAGTTTAATTGATATCCTGTCTATTGATTAAATGTTCTTACTTATGGAGATGATGTATCCTCGGCGTAAAAGATGAATAACTTTTAGTAATTTTCTCTCCAGTCTGAGTAATCCTGAACAGACTCCACCTCCCATATCCTCTCCTCCTCTCTGCTGCTCTTCTCTCTCTTGCCCTCCATTCATCCCTCTGTTCAGTCATCTCATGCACACGCTCACACATAGACATGCATATTCATACTCAGACTGGGGCAGTACAATATGGTGAAAAATGTTATATCATAATATTTATTCTAATTTCCAAAGTACTTAATTGGTCTCTGGCAGTATTTGGCTTTTATGTTTGAGATCATATTAATATGATGTCTTAGTAGTAAAACTGTCACGTCTGCTATTCAAGCACAGTCTGTTCTTATTTGTGATTTTAGGATAACTGAATAATAAAACAGTGAAGACAGAATAATTAAAATATGATGCTATTGCAGAATTAGTATGTGTATACCTCATATCACAGGGTAATATCCTAATACATATCACCTCCTCCTCCTCTACCTATTTAATTTCAATAAATAAGATACATAAAATACGGAAATAAAACCTTCATGTAAACAGATCTTTAAATACAAAAGGTCCTATGTTTTGTGCCGAAAAACTGAGAGTAGTTATCACACTGCTGTTGTCTTCACTCTAATCACTCTTGTTTTTCTCCTTAACTTCACACAAATTACACTTCAATTGAACAACAGATCCCAAACTGATTGACAGGTCTAAAAGCTAGGCACCCGATTTGGTGTACAAAAGTTTCACAGTTGAATGTAATTTGCAACACACCTTCTACACACTTATTAACCGACTGAAAAGGAGTAAATACATAAAAGCTATTCATTTGCAAACAACAAAGACATTGGCAGCTTCTTTTTCCTTCTCCGTCTCACCAGAGAGATCAGTAAACTTGATGTTCTATATTCAGCCTTGCTTTCATGCCCCTCTTTCTTCTTGCCCTCAGCATACCTTTTATTCTCAACTACGGGCTGTGTCTTATAAAAGGAGACACACACATTATTACATACCCAAGCACAGTAGCATGAACACGAGCAAAAAGCCCGAGGACTAAACACTTGTGCTTGATTCATGCTTTTAGCAGTGTTTGGATTTAAAGGCCGTTTAAAGGACTTGTTGCTGATTTATTTATAAGGACTTCTAAAATTAACAGCTAAATGTGTTTACTGGAGCAAGGTAGAAGAGACAGGGAGGGGAAAGAAGTGTGGGGGGAAAAAATGATTCATTGGCATTTTTTTCCTTATTTCACCTGACAGTGGCAGCTCCAGACTTATTGGACCCTAAATCCGCCACTCACAACACCAAGCCCCGCCTCTCCTTCTCCACAAAGCCAATCACACTGACTCCCCGGGAGGAGAGTGAGGTGAGAGAGAAAAGAAAGAAGTCCAGACTTTAAAAGTAATTATTTTTGTCACAATGGCTCATACAAAGGCTCTGTAAAATGGGCTTTTGGTGTTATCATAGGTTAATTCAGGACATGTGAATGTGGGTTGATTGATCAGTTGAAGTGTTGTAGGTGGTTGCCACAGTGATGAAATGGAAGACGGTGACCGCCATCTTTCTTTTGGTGGTTCTGTACCTGGTGATGGGAGCAGCAGTCTTCAGATCCCTGGAGCAGCCTCACGAGAGGTAGGCAGGTTAAATATGTCCACCCTCTGTCTGACTCTCTGCCAGAAAAGCCACTCGCCCATCTACCCATTCATTTAGCAAGCCTACTCCTACTATGGTAATTCTGTCTACTAGCTGTAAATTGCTCACTCCTACCAGGCATTTCTTCAGTGCCACTGAAAACTGCAGGTTTTAAGCCCCTTCTAAAAAGTGCAGTGTTGATCCTTTCACACTAAATCATTACTGACATATTTTGAAACTTTCTTTTATTGTGAAAATATTAAGAAAGTTGTCTTTACTCTTTTCTCTGCAAATTGATTTTCAAAGGCAATTTTCTACTTCTAAACCTGAGACCCATACAATGAGGCTACTAAACGATGTTTGTCTTCAGCACTGTTGATCACAGACTCTGGTACAGAACTGTGTTGTCTCAAGTTGTATCTAGAAGGCAGTGGCTATGTTGTTGCAACTGGTGAACATTTATCTGGGTGGATGACTATAACAGGGTTCAATTATTTGGCCTCTATAATTAAGTCCTTGTGTGCTTTTGGCCAAAGTCCTACAGGACAATAAGATTTTACACCACAGCTATGCAGATGACACCCAGATATATGGAATAACTCTGGCGCTATATATAGACCCATTGTGTTGGTTATAGAGCAACATATACAATTTGGTGTGATTAAACAACTTCAAAAATGTTTCTCAGCCTCCTTCACTTTTCTGTCCTCTCTCTCTCTCTTCCAGTGCCCAGCGTTTGGCCATCCTGTCCCAGAAGCTGGAGTTCCTGTCCAGACACTCCTGTGTGAACCAGAGCCAGCTGGAGGAGCTGGTGAAGGTGAGACTGGCCTTGCCTTTACCAAAGGTGTAAAGATAAAAAATAAAGAACTGTATTGTCCATGTGTGTGTCAACTTACAGTATCTCCTATCACACACACAGTTGTAATCGAGCGTGCATATCTGCAGCAGCTTCAGCACCATGGACAGTTCCTACAGCTTCACTTAAAAGGAGTGGAAGTTGTTGAAACATAGAAAGTTTATTTCTGCTGTTAGACTATTGTTATTCCTGTTCCCAGGTCAGATCCAGTATCTTTCATCTTATCTTTACATCTTTAAGTCATCTGCTTAAATGACATGACATGATAATATTATTAATAGCAGCAAGAGAGTAACAATATATTTTTTTTTTTTAAACACAAGGACGGTGCCTCTTTGATAACAGCTGTATTGAACACAAATCTCTCTCTTTCTCTCCTTCCAGCAAGTGGTGTCTGCGATCCGTTCAGGAGTGAACCCTGCGGGGACACTGACCAATCACAGCAGCCTGTGGGACCTGAACTCTGCCTTTTTCTTTGCTGGGACTGTCATCACAACCATTGGTAGGCCACACACACAGACATAGACACAGACCATTGCTATGTGTAGCCCATCAGAGGAAGTGATTAGATATTAAAAGAAACAACTAACATAGTATTTTCTGATGTTAATGCGTATTTGTCTGGTGTGTCATTGTTAATTGGGGTATGAATTTAAATCATGGCAATTTCCTTGTAAGTGTGTTATGTTACGTGTATATTTGTGTGCACAGTCTTTTGATTGGAGCTGTGGTCAGTAATGTAACATGATTTACTGCTCTGTGGAAAGTGGAGGAGTTTCTTTTGTCATTGATTCTACATCTGCTTCCTGGATATAATCAAACTTGTTCACATTATCATCCCCATGGCCATACATTTACAGTGTACATGCATATACATGTGTGTGTCCTTCACACTTTTCATTTCTTGAACAGAAATGGAAAACATCACAAACTTGGAAACTAAATATAAATTAATTCACAAAAATATATTTAATCTGAAAAATATGTTACTGATGCTGTAAATTCCCTCTTTGTTCTCTCTCTGTGTTAGAAAATAAACATTGGCATTTGGGAGAAAAACTGTATTTGAACACAGTGTTTGTCTCAATCACTACAAAATAATGAATAGAGCAATGAAACACTGGAACATCCAGTGAAAATCCATTTAGCAGGATCCCATATCGTGTGTTTAATGTGTGATGTGCAGAGTTGGAAACAAACATTATGGCACCACAATAGGCCAAATGTCCACTGTCCTAGTATTCATACCATAGGATCACTGGTGAGAGATTTCCCTGTCTCAGCTTCTCTCTGTCCTTTTTCATCAGGTTTTGGGAACATCTCTCCTCACACAGAAGGCGGAAGAATATTCTGTATCGTCTATGCGTTGCTAGGGATCCCTCTGTTCGGCTTTCTCTTGGCTGGTGTAGGAGATCAGCTCGGCACCATATTCGGCAAAGGCATTGCCAGAGTGGAGAAAATGTTTGTGGTGAGTCTGGAGAAATGTACACAGTCAAAACATACACACAGGTATGCGTGAAAATGCACCTACAGTTATTTCTAAAACGCACACAGGAGAGTTCACACAAGTTTATGGACTGCAGCCAGCAACTTTATATAGGCAAACATGAATAATTCACACTAAAGCACTCTGACAACATCCTTAGCCACACCAGCTCTTTTAGTTCATATTTATATAACACCTACATCTGTTTTAACTACTGTACCATTCACTGATTTAATCAAAACATGTGGTAAGACTGTGTGACCTATATTGCAGTATGTGGAACTTGATACTATGATAAATTGTCATATAGTTCATTTTCTGGAATTATTCATAGATAAAGGAATTAAATATGAAATGTAGAGCTTCAGCACACAATTCCTGCTAATTAATATACAACATAGCTGACATTAGTCTAATACTGTATATCCACAGATATTTTGATTTTAGACTTCGAAAAACCTATTGACAAATTTCTGTCGTTTCATGGTATAGATCAGGCATGACCAAATGGCGGACCGCGGTCCCAGTGACGGTTCTGCCCCGGACCCGTGAAAATTTTATTATAATTATAATATTAGGCCTAATAAAAAGATAAATCATTCGTGCATGGGCAGCTAATTTAGTTAATACAACAGAAACGTCATCAATAGCCAAGCCAATCAAATCGATTGTTTCCCTTTCAGCACCAGAGAATAGAGAGAGAGAGAGAGAGAGAGAGAGACGGGGGGGGGGGGGGGGGGGTGACTGAAATGGCTTGCTCAAATATGAGAAAAGTAGACAGTGAAAACCGAACTTTTAAAGATGAATGGACGGACCAATACATGTTCGTCCTGCCTGCAGCCACTTCTAAACCTGTGTGTCTCATATGCTGTGAAACTGTGGCGTTAAAAAAAAGTAGCAACGTTAAGCGTCACTATGAGACCAAACACGGATCGTTTGATGAAACATACCCGCAGAAGTCCGCAGTGAGGGCAAGTAAGATTATCCAACTGAAAGCACAGTATGACCGGTCTACCCGTGTCAATACATGGTTAAAATAGGGGGTGGGCAGCTCAAAGGTCTTTTGTTTAGAAGAAGAAGAAATTCAGGTACTTGAAATGTAGTAAAGACAACTACAGTAATGTTTTCCATTCAAGCGCCATACAAGTTCAGACTTATCAGTATGTTTAAAGTATATAACACTTAAAATTTGACAATAAATGACAGAAAAGTACGTATGTTGTTTTTTATTTACATCAGGGTGCACTATTTCGAGTGACAATATAAGATTCGGACCTTGGCTGGGAGGACATTTTTGTAACTGGACCTCTTTGAATTTTAATTGAATACCCCTGGTATAGATCATCCTTCATTGAGCATGTTTTCCATAAACCGGTAGTAGCTTGAGTAAAAATGGCTGAGCCAGTTCAGGCACTGTATCTCTCTGGGTTTGTTAGACTTCCCACCTCAGAGATGTGTCCTTGTTTATTTTTAAAGGAACCTCTTTAGCATGAGTTACCCAAGAGGGAATTAAACCTTGATGATAAACTTTTCAGTAACAAGGTCAGCTTGATTTTTAACCCTTTGTTTCATTAATTTTATGTATTCATGGCCTTTTAAACAATAATGGCTGAGATTAGACAACCATGTCAGAAATTATTGGGCATTAAACAGCAAAGATTTACATTGTAAATGCAGCCTAGAGCTAACAGTATGTAGCTACTGTATGTGTGCTATGTGTGTATAAATGGTCCATGTGCCTGCTCACTTTAGATGCTGTGTGAACAAAACATTTGCCCTAAATTTACATTTTGATGAGTCATTCTCCAGCTGAGTGACATACTGAGTGGATTTCTATACACCAAGGGTTGATTTAAATCTAAACTGCTGTTGATTGCCAGGTTTGATTAAAAGCTGAATCCAGATGTGAAGCTACAGAAGGTCGGTCATTAAGCAGCTGACGCCAGAAATTAAACTGAGTAAATCAATTCTCTCTTTCTGGGATCCACACTTATTAAAATGCTTAAACTGCCTGAATGAAAAGCAGATCACATTGCATCTGTTAAACAGTAAAGTTTCTGTCGGTTCAATTATTTATCATATTGTCAGAATTCTTTTATGAGACTGTCTATGTGACATCATCATTGACATCATCATTAATGTGCTGTAACAGCCCTGCAGATGCCAAATAAGAGAAACAGAGTTCAAGCAGTTTGTGTTCAAGTTTTTAAAGTTTAGGTTGCTGTTGTGAATAGTTTACTTTCTAGTCTTGAATGAGATGAAGGAGAAATCTGAATCCAGAAAGTGTAATTGAGAATGATTTCCTCCTGCTGCTCTCAGAGCACCCGAGGGACACAGTAATGAATATTATGATTGAGGCTGAGGACAGGGGACAAAAGTTCATTGTATAAGTGTGTTTGTGAAAGCCTTATTGCTCTTTGCAAATTGTGTGAGGGTGCAGCATTATCCTCAGTGAATACTGTGAATGGCTTTTCTTTTCTACTGTACCCAAAGGACCCATTTGCAGGATAATGCTATTACTACTAACAGCAACTGGCTGTTTGACCATTTCACTTCAAAAACAGTTTTCTCTTCAACAATCTGCTGTATGTGTTATTGTTGGTCAGTCACAAGAGCCATGAGACTGAAATATCTCAACAACTACTGGATGGATTGTCATGAAATTTGGTGCAGACATTCATTGTCCCCAGAGGTCGAATCCTTCAGCACCACCACAAGTGTGACATTTGGTTTCGAGTGAAATGTCTCCACAACTGTTCAATGGATTTGTTTCACACACTCATGTCCCCCGCACAATGAACTGTAATAATAACAGTATTTGTTCCTTAGATACCCTAAACACTAAATCAATGAGAAGTTTCATGTATGTTTGCAGTGATCACAAACAGACCAAACAGATCAGATGTTCCTGTTGCAGAGTTGAAATTCAGTGTTATATTGCTCATTTTCTCTGCCTCTCTCTCTTTCTCTCGCTGTCTCTCTCTCTCTCTCTCTCTCTCTCTCTCTCTCTCTCTCTTGCTCTTGCTGTCTCCCCTGCAGCACTGGGACATCAGTCAGACAAAGATCCGGGTGATCTCTACCCTGCTGTTTGTGTTGTTTGGCTGCCTGCTGTTTGTGGCGCTCCCAGCAGCCATCTTTAAATACATCGAGGGCTGGTCTGCGCTCGAGTCCCTTTACTTCGTGGTCATCACCCTGACTACCATTGGATTTGGGGACTTTGTAGCAGGTACAGACACTTTAACACCGCTCTATTTCTTTGTATTGTACAGATCTGTTGTTCCAGGTGTTAAAAAACTCAACATCTCTTTCTCTCTGTGTCTAGGTGGGTCAGAAATCGAGTACTTGGATTACTATAAACCAGTTGTATGGTTCTGGATTCTGGTGGGACTGGCCTACTTTGCTGCCATCCTCAGCATGATAGGAGACTGGCTAAGAGTCATCTCCAAGAGGACGAAAGAAGAGGTATGAGACAGGTGGCTTCATTCAGTGGCACTGTTATTTGTCTCTCTGAATGTCTCTCTCTGTTCAACTGTTGGTGTATACAGTATGTTTCCACCCTCTATATCTCTTTGTCTCTTTCCTTCAGCACAGTGACACAGGTTATACGTGCTACTCGTTTACAGTGCCATGTCCCTGCCTGAACTTTTGCCCTCCGCTTAATGTCATTTCAATGATAAGACTGTTTTCTAATCTAATTTACTGTCCACCATCCAAACACATAGTCTTAGGCTATTACTGTTTACATATCCAGAGAGAGAGAGAGAGATTATCTGGACAATATTTGATGATGTCCTTATCTACAACTGTCTGAACACTAAATATAACACAGGTTGCACAAATAAATTCACTTGTTTCCAGAAAGGAACCTCTGGGAATTTTCACAGGAAGAAATGGTTTAAATTGCTTAAATGGCTTTTTAGGGGTTAAGACTTTTAGAGTTAGAGTTTTAGGATTAGAATTGTGTTCTGTGTGTGTGTGTGTGTGTGTGTGTGTGTGTGTGTGTGTGTGTGTGTGTGTGTTATTATCATCAGGCACTGCGACAGAGTTAGAAAAAGAGACATTATTTAAGGTGTGTGCACAGGGTTGATTTTGGCTGGAAGTGATACTGAATGGCTATATGACTGTTCCATTAGCTTCTGATGAGATATCAGGTCAAAAGTGAAGCATGTTAGCGTCCCATAAAGGCACGTCAATATCCTGGTTAAACAAAGATGTCAGCACAGCGCTCCACCTGAGTCTGCCATTTCTTTTTTTTCTGGCTATGTGGTGTTGCAGAGTAACACTCTTATCAGATTCTGGGGGTTTCTGAAGATGAACAGATAATGAGGTGTTTAATTAATTCAAGTTGAGATGTGCAGATAGAATTAAATTAGACTCAGTGTGCCAGCACACTATGTTCTTGGAGAATACAACTCTATTTAGTTGAGTTCATTTTTAACATTCAAATATTTCCACTTCCACATGTCTCTGCTGTAACATCATGCTCTGTTCCACCAGAAATATACATATCATTGCTACTTTGATATTTAAAGATGTGTTCAGCTGTGTATGTGTGTGAGCCACATCTTCTATGGTTGGTTAATACTCTGTGCAGTCCTATCTAGCTGCAGATACATTGATTTAAAGTAACTGAGTTGACTTCCTGATCAGTAACATTGTCACTCTCAACTTCTCTTGCTCTGTTTCATTCACAAAGGGGACTGTAAAAACAGATTATTTCTAAATGGAAAAATTATGTTTATAGTAGATCATTAAAGGACTAAACCATTTATTTATACATCATAGCATTTATCAGCTTCGGCAAGTCTTGGATATCGGAGTGCCCTTGAATGCACCAACAAGAAGAGTTTTCAGAGCAGTCACAGTTTGAATGAAAGTAGAAAGTGAATAAAACTTCAACAAAGGTTCAAGTCTTGGCATGTTGATTTGAATATTGTAGTGAATTGAATGGAAACCAATAGCTGCCCAGAAGGTGCCTAGAAATGCAGTGACACAAACAGTGTAATATTATGTTACACTGTAATTTTATGTCGATACAAAATTCACCAAAAAGACTTTTAAATGTTATTTCTTAATGCCATTACACAATATTCTCTCCTCTTTATATCAGTGTTTATTTTGGCCATTTAAATACACAATATATAATCTTCTGCCGCTTTGGGTCTCTCATTCAAAACGATAATAAAAGACAGAGTTTGGGGACGTAGTGAAATAATGTGGGCTCATGAGAGTTATTGTCTTGGCCACTGTTGCCATTATTGCAGTCAGCTTCTCTCGGTTAGGATTCCTTCAATTCTGACCCCTTTTGGACGACAACCACAAAGCTGACACGTGCAGATGGGATATGACACCATTTACAGGCGATCAAATGAATGACGCCGCTACCTTGATTAAAATTACAGATTCCCCTCGGTTTGAAAACAGATGGAAACATGTGTGATACTTTAAGCACACGACTCAACAAAACCTATAACATAGTAAATGTTACATATTATAACTTGAACTGACACTGTCATTAAAACAGGATTTGTTTGCTCTACACTTACATCCATCTGTCCTGTATGCTTACGTCTATCTGTCTCTCTGTCTCTCTGTCTTCTTGCAGGTAGGAGAGATCCGTGCTCATGCTGCGGAGTGGACGGCCAACGTCTCAGCAGAGTTTAAAGAAACTCGTCGGCGTGTTAGTGTTGAGATCTATGATAAGTTCCAGCGTGCAGCGTCAATTAAACGCAAACTTTCCACAGACCTGGGATTCAGCCCTGCCCCTGAAGTCGCAATGCCCAAGAGGACTGTGTCGGTCAATTTCAATGAGGAACGGGACAAGAACGAGAAGGAGACCGGGCTGCAGGGCTTGACGACACCTCTGGCCAGAAACGGCAGTTTGTTCATGAACGGTTTGGACCCAGAGAGAGGAGATATCTCAATCATTGAACATCTCAAGTAGAAAGACGATGGCCTTTAAAAATCCTTCTAAGGCCTTTCCATTTGCTGTCACTGATGGCATCAGTACTGAGACCAGAGTTTCTTGACCAAATGAACTGTTTCTATTCACAAATTAGGTAATAGCGAGAATGTGGTACTTTGTGACCCCAGCAGGGACATGGTGACCCCTCTACAGGGAGGCTGGAGTAAAAGCCTTGCTCAACAACACTCCAGTGGATTGTTGACAACGGGACACCTTTCTCACCTCTCCACCCTCGTCCCAACAGTGCAACAAAGAACAAGAAGAACATATAGTGCATGACTTGTCCAAAACTGCATTTAATGGGTGTCTGTCAACCAAATCTCACTCATATCTGGGAAAAAAGCCAAGTTGTCATGTAGTAGTTAAAATTTGCTGAATGACAATAAAATGTTACATATCGAACATACTGTATAAAAAAAATAACAGCATTTGGTGACCTAATATTGAATAGTTGCAAGAATGTCCGAGGTGCCTGGCTATGTTTGCACCATTTTAAAATTTCCAACTTTAACTATTTAGGATGTACTACACAGCTTTTCAGCTTATAAACAAATTTTTGTTTGTTTGTTTTATTTTGATTTTTTTGTTTTTTTGGGGGGGTTGCTTTCTTTGTTTGACAGTTGATAGCATAGAGGCAGACAGGAAACACAGGGAGCGAGAGAGAAAGTATGACGTACAACAAAGGTACCAGACTAAAATCAGATCATGAACGGAGCGGTTATATGGTATGTGGCTGTTTGTCATCTGAATGCAGAAGAACACTGACAAGTAGGATGTCAACCTCATATGTCAAATCAATGACATGTAAGAAGTATTACATACATGATGGGATGTGATGACATCAGAATGGTAAAAGTTAGAGAAGGGGCTGTCTGAACTACAAAGGAGGAGGACATTGATCAAGCTACAAACTGAACACAGAGAACCTGTGTGGAGTCTGGATAGCAGGTCCTTTACATTTAGACTGAGCTCACATTAGAGCATTGTTTATTGATTTGGGAAAAGACCATAGTTGCTGCACCAAAGTTTTTCTAAAACATAAAACTTGAAAGCCTCTGTAGTTTTAAACTCCAAAACTGTTTGTAATTCAAACAATTGGATTGGCTTAAATAAGTAAACATTTTTTTATCTGAAGCTTTTTTGCCAGTCATCTCTATGACTGTTTTATAGAGTAGCTCAGATAAATTATGTTTTACTTTATCAGTTTTGTCACCAGTGGTGTAAAAATCACATGCTAGTTTGCTAACAGATATAATTTGTTTTTAATATAGTTTACTTCCACAGTTTGTGTGGTAAATGTTCCAATCTACAGAATTAGATTCACAGATTTTTAAAACAGATTTTTAAAGCCATGACTTTTTCCTGTTACTGTTGCCAAATATTATTTTCATTTCAATGTAAAACTTCTTTCCAATGATTCAAGCAGGCTGATGAGTAACTAAACACTCACCTGTAGTTTGGCCAGATTGGAGGGTGAGTAGCTTCTGATAAGAGCCAATAATCAAAAGGGTCTAACCTCTGTGGTTTTTAGTGGCAGCCATGTTAGTCCTACAATCCTGTTGTTCAGAAAGGAAGTCTTACTACAACTGTAGATCTTTTTGCAATGTGTTGATAGAGGGCACCATTACATACAATATTTGCAACTAACTCTTCTCAGTTTTAGAGGAGAGGCAGAAGCTGCATGTGGTTTGAGGAGTGTCTCTCTCTCTGATTATTTGGATGTAATTTTAAAAGAACTGAGAGCACTGATCTCTGAGCTCTGTGAGATTTGTAAAACCATTCCTGTGCCTTAAACGCTTTACTTTGCCTGCAAGGCCAAGCTCAGGACACTATGAGGTGGACCAATGATTTCACAAGTGTTTATATGCAGTGATCTGATACGTCAATCAGTAAAAATTGGGTTTACTTGAACTGAGGAAAATTAGGTGTTTCATAAGCGCAGTGATGATGGTGAATCCTGTCTAACAAATATAAGTCAGTTGTTCACTCTCATGATGTTCTGCTGGCCTGGATCCACATGTGATCATATCTATCCAATAATTTGTCTTTTCTATAATAATATAATTTGTATGGCTCAGTGGATCAAGTAAGTAAACTGTTGCAGGCTTGACTGTTTTATTTTCTACAGTGGCTGGAAGCAGTAAATGAATGATGCAGTGCCCATTTGAACCAATTGGTCAACCATTAAAAGGTTTATCTATGTGAACTTTTTAATCATTTATGATTCTATCTTGTATCAGAGTATTATATCCAGCAAACATCCACTTTCAGCTGAGCAACCCAAAGCTGCTAAAACTAATAATAATAATAATAATAATAATAATGATCTGAGTTGTACAACCACACGTGTTGCACAAACAACCTTTGAATCTTTATATCTCATTGTGAACTGTCAGACTTTTGGCATCCTGGAAAACATTATAGAAAATCAAACCATACCATTAATGTTGCATTATTGAGGTGTGATATGGTTTGATAGGAGGGTTCACAGGTGCAGACAATTACAGTGCAAGAATAAATTCAGTTTTAATACCCAGCTTACACACACACACACACACACACACACACACACACACACACATACACTGAGGGTTTGCTTCCATGTGTATGCCTGCCGTTGAAAATGCACTTTGATTTAACAGCCTTTGAACGTAACAACATGCTGCTGCTTCTGCAGCTAACCAGTCCATCCAGTCAGAAGGCTTTGATTTTGTTGTTATGTGGCATTAGAGGCGAGTACACGGTCTACCACACAAACTTTTAACCCTTAGATTACTGCGCACATACACTGGTAGTTTGAAACCAATATCTGGCCCTCTCAGAATTTACACAAAGAGTTTTCAATTAACCTACTGAATGTAATGACAGAGAAAATTAGAAATACATCAATGGTGCAGCCTGGAGTTGTATATGGTTCCAATAAGATGCTGAGAACAACACATAAAAACCTCATACCTGAACCAGAATAAATCAGAAAACTTTGAGAATCCTGCACAGTTCCAGTTCTTTGATCTATTTTCCAGTCATGATTGACTGGTATCTGTGAGAAGTGATATGGATTCTTTTACTTCTATTGGATGTACTGTGCTGGTCCAGTCTAAACATCCTAACCGAACTGTTTTGACTTTGACTTGACTATAGTAGTGTTTTTTAGCTAAGCATTAACTGTATGGGTCTGTATGGTTCAGTACTAACACTGAATGGAAACAGTAGTGGCTGGTTGGTCTGACTTTGCCTTCTCTCTTCACTGTTCAGTTTGATAGCAAACATATGACATTTTACACAGCCACCTCTTTAGCTAAAATGAAACTAACTCTAAAACTTTTTCATTTTCTGCTAATGTGTTAGATATGTTAATGCTTTTATGACTGCAATCATAAAAACTGTGTATTTTTCTAAACTGTTTCTACACTGATGTGAGATTGGGAGAGCACATTGTAAAAATCATGTCTGTAGACCTAATCTTAACACAATGTAAGTTTTTTGTACAATATGTGACTTGAAAATAAACCAAATTTCAAATATTTCCCTGTTTGCTGTGTTATTCAAAGTGCTAAACCTTTTCTGTTGGTTCTGTATATCCAAAAGAACAACATGCATCATGCATTTAAATTATCTTTGATGTTCATCATGAATAAAATGTCACATTGTTTTAGTTTTCCTCAGATCAAGGTGATTCAGTGATAGTTGTTTGTAACTCTGGGAGCATTTCAAACAGGAGCTGCTAAAAGATTGGCAGCATTTTTATGGTGCAACTTTGCTGTTTGGGCATTTAAACCATACAAACCATCTGAAAAAAGTTTGATTTGTCTTTTAAAAGAAAGGCCTCTAAAACATTTTTTTATTCAGCTTCTTTCAAAGAGCAATACAGCCCAAGACGCAAGAAATAGAAGAGATATTTACTGTGTGTATTTCTTTCTTTCACTGTGGTCTTCTCATTGGTTTGAAGTGGCTCATCTGGAAATAATTTAATGCAAGGCTGTAGGTTTGCATATGGACAGTAGGAAAATACTATGACGTTTTTATGCCTTACTATACTATGTCGTTTTTATGACTTTTTATGCCTTACTATACTTTGATATTTTTGTGCCTTACTATACTATGATGTTTTTATGCCTCAGTGTACTATGATAATGTTATCCCTTATTATACTATGATGTTTGTATGCTTTACTACACTATGACTTTTTAATGGCTTACTATACTTTGACGTTTTTATGCCTTTTTATGCCTGACTGTACTTTCACATTTTTGTGCCTTAATATACTTTGATATTTTTGTGCCTTACTTTGGTATGACATTGTTATGACTTACTATATTATGACGTTTTATGCCTCAGTGTAATATGATAATTTTATCCTTTATTATACTATGATGTTTTTATGCCTTCCTATACTACGACATTTTTATGCCTTTCTATACTATGACTTTTTTATGGCTTACTATTGTATATCTTTTATTAGTATATTTTTGGGGCTTTTTATGCCTTTATTGGACAGTATAGTGGAGAGAGACAGGAAATGGAAGAGCCATCCGATGCGGGATTCGAACCGGGGCCGGGGCTTCACTGTATCACTACTTTTTATCCCTTATCCCTTATTATTTTTATGCTTTGATATACTATGACTTTTAAATGGCTTACTATACTATGACATTTTTATGCCTTCCTATTCTATGACGTTTTCATGCCTTACATTGCTATGACATTGTTATGCCTTAGTATACTGTGACTTTTTATGCCTTACTATACTATGACTTTTTTAAGCCTTAGTATACTATGACGTTTTTTTGCCTTACTATACTATGATGTTTTTTAAGCCCTTACTATACTATGACATTTTTGTACCATACATTACAATGACATTTTCATGCTTTAATGTACTATGACATTTTTATGCCTTATTATACTATGATGTTTTTATGCTTTAATATACTATGACTTTTAAATGGCTTACTATACTATGACATTTTTATGCCTTACTATACTTTCACGTTTTTTATGCCTTACTGTACCTTGATATTTTTCAATGGCTTACTATACTATGACATTTGTTTCAGGCCTTCCTATTATGTGATGTTTTTACGTCTTACATTGCTATGACATTGTTATGCCTTACTATACTATGACTTTTTTAGGCCTTACTTTACTTTGACCTTTTTATGCCTTATTAAACTATGATGTTTTTATGCCTTTTTATGCCTTACTGTACTATGACCTTTTTATACCTTATTGTACTATATCGTTTTCATGACTTTTTATGCCTTATTATGCTATGATGATTTTATGACTTATTATGCCTTACTACCCTATGACGTTTTTATGCCTTTCTATACTATGTCGTTTTTATGACTTTTAATGCCTTACTATACTATGACTTTTTTATGCCTTTTTATGCCTTACTATACTATGACGTTTTTACGCCTTTTTATGCCTTACTATACTATGACTTTTTATGCCTTAATATACTATGACTTTTTTATGACTTTTAATGCCTTACTATACTATGACGTTTTTATGCCTTACTATACTATGACTTTTTTATGCCTTTTTATGCCTTACTGTACTATATCGTTTTTATGCCTTTTTATGCCTTACTATACTATGACTTTTTATGCCTTATTATACTATGATGTTTTTATGACTTATTATGCCTTACTACCTTATGACGTTTTTATGCCTTTTTATGCCTTACTGTACTATGACCTTTTTATGCCTTATTGTACTATATCGTTTTCATGACTTTTTATGCCTTACCATACTATGATGTTTTTATGACTTATTATGCCTTACTATGGCATTTTTATGCCCTACTATGCTATGACGTTTTTATGCCTTTTTATGCCTTACTGTACTATGACCTTTTTATGCCTTATTGTACTATATCGTTTACATGACTTTTTATGCCTTACTATACTATGTTTTTATGACTTATTATGCCTTACTTCTCTATGATGTTTTTATGCCTTACTATACTATGACCTTTTTATGCCTTATTGTACTATATCGTTTTCATGACTTTTTATGCCTTATTATACTATGATGTTTTTTTGACTGATTATGGCTTACTTCTCTATGATGTTTTTATGCCTTACTATACTATGACGTTTTTATGCCTTTTTATGCCTTACTAAACTATGACTTTTTATGCCTTAATATACTATGACTTTTTTATGACTTTTAATGCCTGACTATACTATGACGTTTTTATGCCTTACTATACTATGACTTTTTTATGCCTTTTTATGCCTTAATATACTATGACTTTTTTATGACTTTTAATGCCTTACTATACTATGATGTTTTTATGGCTTACTATACTATGACTTTTTTATGCCTTTTTATGCCTTACTGTACTATGACGTTTTTATGCCTTATTGTACTATATCGTTTTCATGACTTTTTAGGCCTTACTATACTATGACTTTTTATGCTTTAATATACTTTGACTTTTTTATGACTTTTAATGCCTTACTGTACTATGACGTTTTTATGCCTTTTTATGCCTTATTGTACTATGACCTTTTCATACCTTATTGTACTATATCGTTTTCATGACTTTTTATGCCTTATTATGCTATGATGATTTTATGACTTATTATGCCTTACTATACTATGACTTTTTTATGCCTTTTTATGCCTTACTATACTATGACGTTTTTATGCCTTATTGTACTATATCGTTTTCATGACTTTTTATGTCTTACTATACTATGACATTTTTATGCCTTTTTATGCCTTACTATACTATGACGTTTTAATGCCTTTTTATGCCTTACTATACTATGACGTTTTTATGCCTTACTATACTATGACATTTTTATGCCTTTTTATGCCTTACTGTACTATATCGTTTTCATGACTTTTTATGCCTTATTATACTATGATGTTTTTATGACTTATTATGCCTTACTACCTTATGACGTTTTTATGCCTTTTTATGCCTTACTGTACTATGACCTTTTTATGCCTTATTGTACTATATCGTTTTCATGACTTTTTATGCCTTACCATACTATGATGTTTTTATGACTTATTATGCCTTACTATGGCATTTTTATGCCTTACTATACTATGACGTTTTTATGCCTTTTTATGCCTTACTGTACTATGACCTTTTTATGCCTTATTGTACTATATCGTTTTCATGACTTTTTATGCCTTACTATACTATGTTTTTATGACTTATTATGCCTTACTTCTCTATGATGTTTTTATGCCTTACTATACTATGACCTTTTTATGCCTTATTGTACTATATCGTTTTCATGACTTTTTATGCCTTATTATACTATGATGTTTTTTTGACTGATTATGGCTTACTTCTCTATGATGTTTTTATGCCTTACTATACTATGACGTTTTTATGCCTTTTTATGCCTTACTATACTATGACTTTTTATGCCTTAATATACTATGACTTTTTTATGACTTTTAATGCCTGACTATACTATGACGTTTTTATGCCTTACTATACTATGACTTTTTTATGCCTTTTTATGCCTTACTATACTATGACATTTTTATGACTGATTATGGCTTACTTCTCTATGATGTTTTTATGCCTTACTATACTATGTCGTTTTTATGACTTTTTTATGGCTTACCATACTATGACGTTTTTATGCCTTTTATGCCTTATTGTACTATATCGTTTTCATGACTTTTTATGCCTTATTATACTATGATGTTTTTTTGACTGATTATGGCTTACTTCTCTATGATGTTTTTATGCCTTACTATACTATGTCGTTTTTATGACTTTTTTATGGCTTACTATACTATGACGTTTTTATGCCTTTTATGCCTTATTGTACTATATCGTTTTCACGACTTTTTATGCCTTACTATACTATGACGTTTTCACGACTTTTTATGCCTTACTATACTATGACGTTTTCATGACTTTTTAGGCCTTACTATACTATGACTTTTTATGCTTTAATATACTTTGACTTTTTTATGACTTTTAATGCCTTACTGTACTATGACGTTTTTATGCCTTTTTATGCCTTACTATACTATGACCTTTTTATGCCTTATTGTACTATATAATTTTCATGATTTATGATGTTTTTATGACTTATTATGCCTTACTACCCTATGGTGTTTTTATGCCTTACTATACTATGTTGTTTTTATGACTTTTAATGCCTTACTATACTATGACATTTTTATGACTTTTAATGCCTTACTATACTATGACGTTTTTATGCCTTTTTATGCCTTACTATACTATGACTTTTTATG
Source organism: Seriola aureovittata (assembly GCF_021018895.1). Taxonomy (NCBI): domain Eukaryota; kingdom Metazoa; phylum Chordata; class Actinopteri; order Carangiformes; family Carangidae; genus Seriola; species Seriola aureovittata. Next base: position 20,164,530 of record NC_079364.1, on the reverse strand, counting down.
CCTTAATATACTATGACTTTTTTATGACTTTTAATGCCTTACTATACTATGACGTTCTTATGACTTTTAATGCCTTACTATACTATGACGTTTTTATGCCTTAATATACTATGACTTTTTTATGACTTTTAATGCCTTACTATACTATGATGTTTTTATGACTTATTATGCCTTACTGTACTATGACGTTTTTATGCCTTACTATACTATGACGTTTTTATGACTTTTCTATGCTTTACTATACTATGACGTTTTTATGACGTTTAATACCTTACTGTACTATGACGATTTTATGCCTTACTATACTATGACGTTTTTATGTCTTTTTATGCCTTATTGTACGATATCGTTTTCATGACTTTTTATGCCTTACTATATTATGATGTTTTTATGACTTATTATGCCTTACTACCCTATGGTGTTTTTATGCCTTACTATACTATGTCGTTTTTATAACTTTTAATGCCTTACTTTACTATGATGTTTTTATTCCATTATACGATGGTGTTTTTTTATGACTAACCATACTAAGACTGCTTTTATGCCTTGCTATAGTATGACCTTTTTTTCCGTACTATACTATGACTTTTTAAGCCTTAATATACTATGTCGTTTTTTATAACTTTTAATGCCTTACTATACTATGACGTTTTTATGCCTTTTTATGCCTTACTGTACTATGACCTTTTCATACCTTATTGTACTATATCGTTTTCATGACTTTTTATGCCTTATTATGCTATGATGATTTTATGACTTATTATGCCTTACTATACTATGACTTTTTTATGCCTTTTTATGCCTTACTATACTATGACGTTTTTATGCCTTATTGTACTATATCGTTTTCATGACTTTTTATGTCTTACTATACTATGACATTTTTATGCCTTTTTATGCCTTACTATACTATGACGTTTTAATGCCTTTTTATGCCTTACTATACTATGACTTTTTATGCCTTAATGTACTATGACATTTTTATGCCTTTTTATGCCTTACTATACTATGACGTTTTTATGCCTTACTATACTATGACATTTTTATGCCTTTTTATGCCTTACTGTACTATATTGTTTTCATGACTTTTTATGCCTTACCATACTATGATGTTTTTATGACTTATTATGCCTTACTATGGCATTTTTATGCCTTACTATGCTATGATGTTTTTATGCCTTACTGTACTATGACCTTTTTATGCCTTATTGTACTATATCGTTTTCATGACTTTTTATGCCTTATTATACTATGATGTTTTTTTGACTGATTATGGCTTACTTCTCTATGATGTTTTTATGCCTTACTATACTATGACGTTTTTATGCCTTTTTATGCCTTACTAAACTATGACTTTTTATGCCTTAATATACTATGACTTTTTTATGACTTTTAATGCCTGACTATACTATGACGTTTTTATGCCTTACTATACTATGACTTTTTTATGCCTTTTTATGCCTTACTATATTATGACATTTTTATGACTGATTATGGCTTACTTCTCTATGATGTTTTTATGCCTTACTATACTATGTCGTTTTTATGACTTTTTTATGGCTTACTATACTATGACGTTTTTATGCCTTTTATGCCTTATTGTACTATATCGTTTTCATGACTTTTTATGCCTTATTATACTATGATGTTTTTTTGACTGATTATGGCTTACTTCTCTATGATGTTTTTATGCCTTACTATACTATGTCGTTTTTATGACTTTTTTATGGCTTACTATACTATGACGTTTTTATGCCTTTTATGCCTTATTGTACTATATCGTTTTCACGACTTTTTATGCCTTACTATACTATGACGTTTTTATGACTTTTAATGCCTTACTATACTATGACTTTTTATGCTTTAATAAACTTTGACTTTTTTTTTACTTTTAATGCCTTACTATACTATGACGTTTTTATGCCTTTTTATGCCTTATTGTACTATATCATTTTCATGACTTATGATGTTTTTATGACTGATTATGCCTTACTACCCTATGGCGTTTTTATGCCTTACTATACTATGTTGTTTTTATGACTTTTAATGCCTTACTATACTATGACATTTTTATGACTTTTAATGCCTTACTATACTATGACGTTTTTATGCCTTTTTATGCCTTACTATACTATGACTTTTTATGCCTTAATATACTATGACTTTTTTATGACTTTTAATGCCTTACTATACTATAACGTTTTTATGGCTTACTATACTATGACTTTTTTATGCCTTTTTATGCCTTACTGTACTATGACGTTTTTATGCCTTATTGTACTATATCGTTTTCATGACTTTTTATGTCTTATTATACTATGACGTTTTTATGCCTTTTTATGCCTTACTATACTATGACTTTTTATGCCTTACTATACTATGTCTTTTTTATGACTTTTAATGCCTTACTATACTATGATGTTTTTATGGCTTACTATACTATGACTTTTTTATGCCTTTTTATGCCTTAATATACTATGACCTTTTTATGCCTTATTGTACTATATAATTTTCATGATTTATGATGTTTTTATGACTTATTATGCCTTACTATACTATGATGGTTATTTTACTTACTATACTATGACATTTTTATGCCTTACTAAACTATGATGTTTTTATGCCTTTTTATTCCTTACTATACTATGACCTTTTTATGCCTTATTATACTATGATGTTTTTATGCCTTTTTATGCCTTACTGTACTATGACCTTTTTATGCCTTATTATACTATGTTGTTTTTATGACTTTGAATACCTTACTATACTATGACGTTTTTATGCCTTACTATACTATGACCTTTTAAGCCTTACTATACTATGACGTTTTTATTCCATTATACGATGGTGTTTTTTTATTACTAACCATAATAAGACTGCTTTTATGCCTTGCTATAGTATGACCTTTTTTGCCTTAATATACTATGACTTTTTAAGCCTTACTATACTATGACTTTTTCGTGACTTTTAATGCCTTACTACCCTATGACGTTTTTATGCCTTACTATACTATGTCGTTTTTATAACTTTTAATGCCTTACTATACTATGACGTTTTTATGCCTTTTTATGCCTTACTGTACTATGACCTTTTTATACCTTATTGTACTATATCGTTTTCATGACTTTTTATGCCTTATTATGCTATGATGTCTTTATGACTTATTATGGCTTACTACCCTATGACGTTTTTATGCCTTATTATACTATGTTGTTTTTATGACTTTTAATGCCTTACTATACTATCACGTTTTTATGCCTTACTATACTATCACGTTTTTATGACTTTTTATGCCTTATTATGCTATGTTTTTATGACTTATTATACTATGACTTTTTTATGACTTTTAATGCCTTACTATACTATGACGTTTTTATGCCTTACTATACTATGACCTTTTTATGCCTTTTTATGCCTTACTATACTATGACTTTTTATGCCTTACGATACTATGACTTTTTTATGACTTTTAATGCCTTACTATACTATGACGTTTTTATGCCTTACTATACTATGACATTTTTATGCCTTTTTATGCCTTACTATACTATGACTTTTTATGCCTTCTTGTACTATGTCGTTTTTATAACTTTTAATGCCTTACTATACTATGACGTTTTTATGCCTTTTTATGCCTTACTGTACTATGACCTTTTTATACCTTATTGTACTATATCATTTTCATGACTTCTTATGCCTTATTATGCTATGATGTTTTTATGACTTATTATACTATGACTTTTTTATGACTTTTAATGCCTTACTATACTATGACGTTTTTATGCCTTAATATACTATGACGTTTTTATGCCTTTTTATGCCTTATTATGCTATGTTTTTATGACTTATTATACTATGACTTTTTTATGACTTTTAATGCCTTACTATACTATGACGTTTTTATGCCTTACTATACTATGACGTTTTTATGCCTTTTTATGCCTTACTATACTATGACTTTTTATGCCTTACGATACTATGACTTTTTTATGACTTTTAATGCCTTACTACACTATGACGTTTTTATGCCTTACTATACTATGACGTTTTTATGCCTTTTTATGCCTTACTATACTATGACCTTTTTATACCTTATTGTACTATATCGTTTTCATGACTTTTTATGCCTTATTATGCTATGATGTCTTTATGACTTATTATGGCTTACTACCCTATGACGTTTTTATGCCTTATTATACTATGTTGTTTTTATGACTTTTAATGCGTTACTATACTATCACGTTTTTATGCCTTACTATACTATCACGTTTTTATGACTTTTTATGCCTTATTATGCTATGTTTTTATGACTTATTATACTATGACTTTTTTATGACTTTTAATGCCTTACTATACTATGACGTTTTTATGCCTTACTATACTATGACGTTTTTATGCCTTTTTATGCCTTACTATACTATGACTTTTTATGCCTTACGATACTATGACTTTTTTATGACTTTTAATGCCTTACTACACTATGACGTTTTTATGCCTTACTATACTATGACATTTTTATGCCTTTTTATGCCTTACTATACTATGACTTTTTATGCCTTCTTGTACTATGTCGTTTTTATAACTTTTAATGCCTTACTATACTATGACGTTTTTATGCCTTTTTATGCCTTACTGTACTATGACCTTTTTATACCTTATTGTACTATATCATTTTCATGACTTCTTATGCCTTATTATGCTATGATGTTTTTATGACTTATTATATTATGACTTTTTTATGACTTTTAATGCCTTACTATACTATGACGTTTTTATGCCTTAATATACTATGACGTTTTTATGCCTTTTTATGCCTTATTATGCTATGTTTTTATGACTTATTATACTATGACTTTTTTATGACTTTTAATGCCTTACTATACTATGACGTTTTTATGCCTTACTATACTATGACGTTTTTATGCCTTTTTATGCCTTACTATACTATGACTTTTTATGCCTTACGATACTATGACTTTTTTATGACTTTTAATGCCTTATTATACTATGACGTTTTTATGCCTTACTATACTATGACATTTTTATGCCTTTTTATGCCTTACTATACTATGACTTTTTATGCCTTCTTGTACTATGTCGTTTTTATAACTTTTAATGCCTTACTATACTATGACGTTTTTATGCCTTTTTATGCCTTACTGTACTATGACCTTTTTATACCTTATTGTACTATATCATTTTCATGACTTCTTATGCCTTATTATGCTATGATGTTTTTATGACTTATTATACTATGACTTTTTTATGACTTTTAATGCCTTACTATACTATGACGTTTTTATGCCTTAATATACTATGACGTTTTTATGCCTTTTTATGCCTTACTATACTATGACTTTTAATGCCTTACTATACTATGACGTTTTTATGACTTTTAATGCCTTACTATACTATGACGTTTTTATGCCTTACTATACTATGACGTTTTTATGCCTTTTTATGCCTTACTATACTATGACTTTTTATGCCTTACGATACTATGACTTTTTTATGACTTTTAATGCCTTATTATACTATGACGTTTTTATGCCTTACTATACTATGACATTTTTATGCCTTTTTATGCCTTACTATACTATGACTTTTTATGCCTTCTTGTACTATGTCGTTTTTATAACTTTTAATGCCTTACTATACTATGACGTTTTTATGCCTTTTTATGCCTTATTATGCTATGATGTCTTTATGACTTATTATGGCTTACTACCCTATGACGTTTTTATGCCTTATTATGCTATGATGTTTTTATGACTTATTATATTATGACTTTTTTATGACTTTTTTATGACTTTTTTATGACTTTTAATGCCTTACTATACTATCACGTTTTTATGCCTTACTATACTATCACGTTTTTATGACTTTTTATGCCTTATTATGCTATGTTTTTATGACTTATTATACTATGACTTTTTTATGACTTTTAATGCCTTACTATACTATGACGTTTTTATGCCTTACTATACTATGACGTTTTTATGCCTTTTTATGCCTTACTATACTATGACTTTTTATGCCTTACGATACTATGACTTTTTTATGACTTTTAATGCCTTACTACACTATGACGTTTTTATGCCTTACTATACTATGACGTTTTTATGCCTTTTTATGCCTTACTATACTATGACCTTTTTATACCTTATTGTACTATATCGTTTTCATGACTTTTTATGCCTTATTATGCTATGATGTCTTTATGACTTATTATGGCTTACTACCCTATGACGTTTTTATGCCTTATTATACTATGTTGTTTTTATGACTTTTAATGCCTTACTATACTATCACGTTTTTATGCCTTACTATACTATCACGTTTTTATGACTTCTTATGCCTTATTATGCTATGTTTTTATGACTTATTATACTATGACTTTTTTATGACTTATTATACTATGACTTTTTTATGACTTTTAATGCCTTACTATACTATGACGTTTTTATGCCTTACTATACTATGACGTTTTTATGCCTTTTTATGCCTTACTATACTATGACTTTTTATGCCTTACGATACTATGACTTTTTTATGACTTTTAATGCCTTACTACACTATGACGTTTTTATGCCTTACTATACTATGACATTTTTATGCCTTTTTATGCCTTACTATACTATGACTTTTTATGCCTTCTTGTACTATGTCGTTTTTATAACTTTTAATGCCTTACTATACTATGACGTTTTTATGCCTTTTTATGCCTTACTGTACTATGACCTTTTTATACCTTATTGTACTATATCATTTAAATGACTTCTTATGCCTTATTATGCTATGATGTTTTTATGACTTATTATATTATGACTTTTTTATGACTTTTAATGCCTTACTATACTATGACGTTTTTATGCCTTAATATACTATGACGTTTTTATGCCTTTTTATGCCTTATTATGCTATGTTTTTATGACTTATTATACTATGACTTTTTTATGACTTTTAATGCCTTACTATACTATGACGTTTTTATGCCTTACTATACTATGACGTTTTTATGCCTTTTTATGCCTTACTATACTATGACTTTTTATGCCTTACGATACTATGACTTTTTATGCCTTTTTTATGCCTTTTTATGCCTTATTATACTATGACGTTTTTATGCCTTACTATACTATGACATTTTTATGCCTTTTTATGCCTTACTATACTATGACTTTTTATGCCTTCTTGTACTATGTCGTTTTTATAACTTTTAATGCCTTACTATACTATGACGTTTTTATGCCTTTTTATGCCTTACTGTACTATGACCTTTTTATACCTTATTGTACTATATCATTTTCATGACTTCTTATGCCTTATTATGCTATGATGTTTTTATGACTTATTATACTATGACTTTTTTATGACTTTTAATGCCTTACTATACTATGACGTTTTTATGCCTTAATATACTATGACGTTTTTATGCCTTTTTATGCCTTACTATACTATGACTTTTAATGCCTTACTATACTATGACGTTTTTATACCTTACTATACTATGACTTTTTTATGCCTTTTTATGCCTTACTGTACTATGACCTTTTTATGCCTTATTGTACTATGATGTTTTTATGACTTTTTATGCCTTATTATACTATGATGTTTTTATGCCTTACTATACTATGTCATTTTTATGACTTTTTTATGGCTTACTATACTATGACGTTTTTATGCCTTTTTATGCCTTATTGTACTATATCGTTTTCACGACTTTTTATGCCTTACTATACTATGACGTTTTTATGCCTTATTGTACTATATAATTTTCATGACTTATGATGTTTTTATGACTTATTATGCCTTACTACCCTATGGCGTTTTTATGCCTTACTATACCATATTGTTTTTAGGATTTTTAATGCCTTACTATACTATGACATTTTTATGACTTTTAATGCCTTACTATACTATGACGTTTTTATTCCTTTTTATGCCTTACCATACTATGACTTTTTATGCCTTACTATACTATGTCGTTTTTATGACTTTTTAATGCCTTACTGTACTATGACGTTTTTATGACGTTTAATGCCTTACTGTACTATGACCTTTTTATGCCTTATTGTACGATATCGTTTTCATGACTTTTAATGTCTTACTATACTATGACATTTTTATGCCTTTTTATGCCTTACTGTACTATATCGTTTTCATGACTTTTTATGCCTTATTATACTGTGATGTTATTATGCCTTACTACCCTATGACGCTTTTATGCCTTACTATATTATGACTTTTTTATGACTTTTAATGCCTTACTATACTATGGTGTTTTTATGCCTTACCATACTGTGACGTTTTTATGCCTTTTTCTGCCATACTGTACTCTGACCTTTTTATGCCTTATTGTACTATATCGTTTTCCTGACGTTTTATGCCTTACTATACTACGATGTTATTATGACGTATTATGCCTTATTATACTATGAAATTTTTAATCCATTACTATACAATGGCCTTTTTTTATGCCTCACTATAGTCTTACTTCTTATGCCTTCCTATACTATGTTATTTTTATGCCTTGCTATTATATGACCTTTTATGCATTAATATACTATGATTTTTTATGCCCTACTATACTATATCGTTTTTATGCCTTTTTATGCCTTATTATACCATGACATTTTTATGACTTATTATACTATGATGTTTTTATGCCTTATTATACTATGACATTTTCATGCTTTACTATACTATGACTTTTTAATGGCTTACTATACTATGACTTTTTTATGGCTTACTATTTTATAACTTTTTTATGCTTTACTGTACAATGACATTTTCATGCTTTAATGTACTATGACATTTTTATGCCTTACTATACTATGACATTGTTATGCCTTATTATACTATGATGATTTTATGCCCTAGTATATTTTGACCTTTTATGCCTTACTATACTATCATTTTCTTCAAGCCTTCCTATACTATGACGTTTTTATGCCTTACTATACTATGACGTTTTTATGGCTTACATTACAATGACATTTTAATGCTTTACTGTACTATGATGCTTTTTAAGCCCTTACTATAGTATGACTTCTTGAGCCTTACTATATTCTGACCTTTTATGCCTTACTATACTATGACGTTTTCATGCCTCACGATAGTATGACATTTTTTTCCCTTACTATAACATGAAGTTTTTATACCTAACATTGCTATAACTTTTTTATGCCTTACTATACTATGACATTTATATTTCTCACCATAGTATGACTTTTCCTTTTTATAATATGACGTTTTTTTATGCCTCACTATACTACGACATTTTCATGCCTTAGTTTACTTATGACATATATGTCCTTGTAAATTCAACACATGTACATATATTATATTTGTGAATGGGAATTCCTGAATATAAATTCAGATCTTACATGTTAATAAACCTTTTTGTTGTCGGCATTAAAAATCTCTTTGTTTTGGAGGGGTGATGGTGAAAACAAACCTACGCCCTTGCGTCCATGCCCACATCAGAATCTCATTACATCTGAATTCAAATCTGATGACTTTTAGTGGATTGTTTGGTGAGTGTAAACGTTAAATTCTTAATAAATAATAAACCAATCTTTAAAGTGAATGACAACCCATTCTCACCACTCCAAGTATTTGAAAGCACATTAATCAGTATATGCTCTTCTCTCACACAGTTCACAGTCGCTGAACCACTGAGTAGTTATTAGTGTTTAAACTTCCTGGATGGTAGAGTGGTTTGATGAGAGTGACTGGCCAGTGGCAGCTGGTCTTGTGATGCGTGAGGTAAAGTTATCAAAGCAGGAAGTACAGACCAGAATCAACAGCACACAGTCAGGCAGATACAGTACACTGGTTCATTTCACCATGACATTTTCTCCATTTTAAGAGCCTGTTCAGCCAAAGCCCAGAGAAGCAACAGCATTGTAAACTAGGCTGGTCATAGCATAAATAAAATCTGTCGTAAAAGTGAAAACTGTATATTCATGGTGAAGCTTGTTGTCGGTTGCTGTTTTGCTTTTGGTTCGAGGGTGGTTGGATTGCAGTGAGTCAGGCAACAAAATTCAAGATAGGCACAGGCTTCTACATTCATATAAATGAGAAAACATGCAAAAGTCTTTTGCATTTTATCCACTCACACCACTTCAGGCTGCGGCTAGCCATTGCATAATACCCATCCTCTGGTCTTTAAAATGGGCTTTTGAGAAGTTGCAACACTGGAACTGACCACTCAGGATCCTTCTCCAGCACACCTTCAAGGATCACCTCACCCAAATAACACACCAATAAATAAATAAATAAATGAATGAATAAATAAAACATGAGTTCTGCATTCAGTATTTACTTGATATGTTCTGTCTAAAATTGTTCACAGTGAGATCTGTGGATTATCCAGACACTAAAGACATTCTGCAGGTTTATCATGTTTTCCCATTTAGCAACACAAATAAATAAATCTTACACCAAGAAATAAAACCGAAACTATCTTCAGTTCCATGGTTTAGGAAGAATCAAGGAAATGTGATTTTGAAATTTGGATGAAATGACCCTCTAAGTAGAAAAACTCTGGTCCACAATCATTGAGGAACAATCTCACTGACCCCTAGTTCATCTTGCTGCATCAAGAGTCTGTGTTCAGAAGGTTCATCCATACTTCCTACATAACAGCATAACCATTGTTTTTATTTAAATAACAGGAATAGTAACAATAGTCACCATAATTTACTGGGTATATGCCACAATAAAGAGTTGTTTCTGTTATAAGATCTAAAAAATAGATCATTTCAGCTCATACAGTAGGCCTTTGTATCTGTGGTGAGTGTGTTTGTTCTACCCAGGTCTAGTGAAGTCTATGTAACTGAAAGCTCCCAAGCAGTTTCATGGAGCAGAGAGCACTGCTACATTTGCCACAGCTCTATATTAATACCACTGAGACCCTTCCTCCTCCACAGTGATGTCCTTTTTCAACACCAGTCTTTGAAAGTTATTTCCTGGAGGGGGGTTAATGTTTCAAAACATTATAACTACAGAATTCAAATGACCTGAAGCCTCCAGTGGCCTTTATGTTGATTCTGTTCTAATGGTTTCTATTTTTAGTTCTGTGCACATATAGGCAATTCTTTGCTCGAAAGGTGCAGTAAAAAGGCCTGAGGATACTGGTTATTAAAAATAGCTCCAGTCTGTGTGTAATTGAACATTATATCTCCATCCAGGAGGAGGTGGTGAGTGCAGGGAGGCAACACTTTGAGAGTCAGACACACATGATCAGGTGCTCGACAAGCCTTTTCCTTTATTTCCCTCTAAAAATATGTATTTGTAAGACTTCAATCTGGATATTTCTAAATTCTATTTCAATCTGAAATCCTCCTCTATTGTGGCAAATTGCCCCTGACAGACAGACAGACAGACAGACAGACAGACAGACAGACGGACAGGCCGCACAAACTAGACCATACATTCTTCATTTTCCACCACTTCAATAGGACATGTGCTTCATTGAACCTTCCACAAATGCCAGGCATTAGTGTGGCTTCAAGCATCTTTATCACACCTAACAAGAACAAAAAAGAGCAGAGAATTTCAAGATTTTAAGGCCTTTTCTCCCTGCCTCATACATAATATGTTTTGGTACCACTTTCTAATAACTCACCCTTTATAGAGGATTTATTGCTATTAACTCATGGCTTCATTAATGGTTAATTAGTAATTAACTAATACTTGAAAAGTAATTTATAGGAAAAACTTTTGGGTTGCCCAAATACAAAGAATTGTTTTGCTGATCAAACAGTCTACCTAATGAACAGATAAAGGGGCTTTACACATCCTGGCAGCCCACACGGGTATATTGCTCTGTCCATTTCACTCTCAGTGGTAAAGCTACCTTTGGGTCATATTGTAACATTGCAGATTATATAATTCAGGTTGTGAAGTAACTAAAATGTACTACCATCTCTTTCCCTCTGTCCTGTTCACACAAACCAGTCGACACTTCCTGTCAGTGACTCTGCTCTGGCCCTGAGGACTTCTGCTTACACAGTGTTGCCGGGTAAAGAATGGGACAAATCATGCATACAGCGGGGGATTGACAGTCAGTCAGTCTGTCAGTTACATAGACGGACACACTCACTCTCCAGTCTGAGTGCCAGTGATAACATAGCTCAGTGGACCCATCTCCTCATTTCCCGTGTCCTCGGCCAGAGTTGGTTCTGGCACTGCAGCTTCCGCTAAAAGCTCCAGCCAGAGACATCAGAGCAGGACTGCATCCGTTCTGAGGTGTGTGGCTGCGTCCTCTCCTCTCTGTTCCCACAACCCAGCATGCCCTGCTGCCTCCTCACCCACTGCCAGGAGGAAAGAGACACTGGAATGTAGGAGAATGAATGAACAAAGCAGGTATCCAGCTTTCTTTGGTGTTCCAACAAGAAAGATGGATGACTATTTTAATGTGTCCTTAGCAGGCCCAAAAAGAAGAAAGAGAGAGGTCAAAAGGTCAGCACACATCAATACTTCTAATTCTAATGTCTGTAGACCAGAAAAGAAAATCAATGGTCATTGATCCAAATCAGTGTTCCTCAGACACACAAAGGTACACTCAGAAAATAAAGAACAACCTAATCACTTTTGACATTTTACATCAGCCGCTGTTCCCATGTGTTAGTACAGATACATTCAGTCAGTATGAAGGACACTTGATGTATAAGCTGTGGGACACGTGTGTGTAATTCACTGTTCTCAATTAAAAGGTGGATATCTGAAAGAAGAGCAGACATCAGGTTTGGTTAGCTTATTGTGTCGTTTGAGTATTTTGGAAATAGTTACAGTACAATGGGTAAAATATGTGGAATGTTGTGACAGAAGATTGTATTTATTGCTGTTTTCAGCTGTTGGTTTTAATGTTCAGTTGTGTGTATAAATATTTTATTTGCTATCAGAAGTAAAACAGAAATGTGTCTCTGAAGTTAAGACTAATTTAAATACAGTATGTGTATATAACTTGTAGCTGTGGCAGATGCAGTCCAGTGGGTCACTGATCATTTTAATATCACAGACGACCTAATAAAGCCAAACAGCATCACCATGTGATTACCTCTCTCCATCATGAGCAAATTAGATTGTTTTCCAATTCTCTTGTAAAACTACACAACACTTGAGCGTGTCTTTTATGAGCAGGTTCTAATTAGCTGTGCTTTGAAAGTTGACATCTGAATCAACTTCTGCATTATTAAAAAGGCAGAGAGCTGGTGGTGTAGCCTTACCAACGTCGCCTCTAGATGATGAAGGCTAGTGAACTGAAGACAGATGCAAGTAGACTGGAGGAACCATATAAAAGTCTCCTCAGATATTTAATTCTCTCATCTGATGGATAAAAATTTTTAAGTGTATGTCACACTGAGAGATAAATCTGACTTTTGTCTGAGGTGCATCATGCTTGTTGCACTCACAAATCCCTCCCTCAGCAGCTCACACCCTGCACACTGCCGTACTCTACACCTAAGTCCAATGTCTGTTCTCCACGTGGCTCAGGTTCTCCACCCTGTGGTGGCATAGCGCACTGCTACAGATACCCTTCTGTTCACACTCTCATGCTTAATGTTTTCAAGTTATCATCAAATATCAGCAACAAAGACCAGACAAAGATCACACCAGCTATGAAGCAGTTAAGAAAGGTTTAGTAAAAAAGTCATGTTGAACTATTTGGCTTCATTAACTATTTACAATGATCAATAACATGAATCTACACCTAAATAAAAACAGATACTGTGATGAAATACAGATATGCTGTCAGCATTTGCTGCAAAAAGAAAGAAGTCTTAACAAAAACTATGTTCATCAGATTTGTTGTCTTGACTTCAACAATTAAAAAATTTAAAAAGAATTAAACAGAGCAGAAAATCTACACAAAGTTAGCTGCCATTAGCATTTAGCTGATATGTTACAGGACATATAGATGAAGCATAGCTGTACATATCATCTACCATGTACAAAGTTCAAAACACACCAAGGAGACAAGAACAGTACAAAAGAAAAGAAAATACAACCAGTGAGTCAGTGGTAAAGATAAACAGACTGTTACCAAGTGAAGAGATGAAGATACATTCAGAGGCATTACAAAACAATGGTGTTTCATTCATCCTAAAACGCTTAGATACATTTTTTTTTTTTTGACATTTCAAAGACACAGACAACTTCAGTCAAAACAGAGCATAATGACAAACAGTGCTATGAAAAAAATCAGTGCTTGGATATTTTCCCACTGCCTCATCACCTTACTTGGGTTAGTGATTGCTTTTATTTCTCATGAGTATCAGCTACGAACAGGTTGGAAAGAACAAGTGAAGTATAGTCTGTGCTTTTGCTACAGCCCCTGCCCCAGTCCCAAACAGAAGGGGGAAGAAAAGGTGCATTGTGAGTGTTTAGCACTTTTAGCTATAATGTGTGTGTTAATCTTATGTGTATCTAGGCATTTGTATCTATATATTTCTACAAATAAATCACAAGTGCAAGACTGTGTGTGTGTGTGTGTACATCAATCTACTGAACGTGACAGTTGTCTCCTTGATGTGTTTGGTGTTTTTGCTCTGGTGTTTTCAGTAAGCTGAGTGATTGACACACAGGTTTCTCCTCGCTGCTTGGGGAGAGACTCTTCGTGTTGGAGCTGTCTGC